>NW_028318840.1:3042500-3095000 GCF_062004578.1 Staurois parvus
ACTTAATAAAGAGGCCGGTGCGTTTATATAGTATATGATCCCTAATTTAACCTCCCTGGCGGTCTGATTATTTCAGATTTTTGGTGCTAAAAGCGGTACCATTATTTTGCATGGAAATATGTAGTTTTCTTATTGTAGGCTGTAATATTTAGGAATAACTCATTGAAATCTGTCAGAACAAGAGTCTATTAAACATCCCGGGTATGATAAAATTTGAAACACAAAATCATAAATTATAATTTAATAAATAATCATAAAAAATAATAATATAATAATAATAAATTTAATTCAATAATATAATCAAACCAAAAACACTGACATTTGAAATAGAGCGCCAAGTTCGCACATCACTGAGCTCAGTCGCAGAATCGTTTTCAGTGTCTGATGAGGAATTTCCCCCACCAATCATTATCACTCAATTCTGCAAGTGGTTCTGATTTACTATCGCTGTTCTCTAGCCAGTCTAAAACCGCTTTTGACCTAAAGGGACGCTTTTTGGACGCCATGGACGTTTCTCAGTTTCCAGGCAGAAAGAACAGTAAAAATGCAGGCAGGGCGCAGGACAAAGCACTCGGGACAAAATGTATGTGAAATGGGTTGAAACAGCAATGTTATACTATGTAAAATTTGTTTTGAAAAAAATGAAATTTTAAATGTTCAAATTTCCCGCCGCCGCCGGCGGCGCCCGTACGTCCCAACGTCACAGGGACCGGAACACAGGAGCCGGATGCCGGCATCGGCCGGAGGAGATGGCCGGGGACGCTGTAGAGGACACATCGCGGGAGCGAAGGACAAGGTAAGTGCTGCAGGGACTCCCTATGCAGCGCCGCATGGTAAGCCCGAGTGTAGCTCGGGGTTACCGCTTTTGTACAGAAACTTTACCCCGAGCTACACTCAGGAATACCGCCACAGAGGTTAACAGGGGCTTCCAGATTCTGATGTCATCACCACACACCTGGCTTGAGCCCTTGTGCCCATCAATTTTTTTCCAATAAAAAAAAAAATTGTAAAATGTGTGTGTTTAATTATTTTTTATTTATGTTTTTTGTGAGTGAGTAACCAGGGGTTTGTACCCCTTAATCATTTATATGTGGAAGGGTTGTATCTAGGATCCTCCTTATTTTAGAGGGGGCTTCAAGATTCTGATAAGTCCTTCATAATATTTTCTTTCTATTAAAACCCAGGCAATGCTGTCCTGAAATAACCCCAACTAAAATTAAACAAAACTTGAAGGGCACATCGGCAGACCGCCGGGTGTATGGAGTGACAGATCAACATCAGATTTTTCTCTTACTAACCATGCCCCCACCCTGGGGTCACAGTGAGCAGTTGTAACTGGAGTTAGGAGTGTTTTAGCACAATGTTATATGTATATCAGACCCCAGGATCTAGTATAAATTTTGAAGGTGACCCCCACACCCTTTTCTTTCCTGATTTTACTTACTCCCCTATGAACAGTGGGGGCTAACAAGCTTGGCAGAGGTGACAGGTACACTTTATGGAAACATCATCTAAAATCTTCAATGTCTCTGTCACCCCCACATCTAATTAAGTACACATTGTGTTTGATTGGTTGGTACAGTAGCCAAGGAATGATAGCTTTGAAACCAGAAATGAAAAAATCATTCTCAGTTTTGTGTACCAGATCTCACCACTGTAAAAGCAATTGGGCCACTGTAAAGCCACCCAGATCACATTTACTAAACAGCCAATTGCCAACTGGAAAAAATATACAAGTTAATGGCTACAGCTGCAGCCGCAAACTTTCTTTAAACACATCAAGCCCAGGACATTTTTATACATCCTATGGATGTGAATTGGTTAATTGGTAGAGACATAGAAAAGTGAGGGCAGAAATAAGACCAAGTGGTCAGTTGAGTCTGCCCATTGTTTTTGTTTTTTTTAATATATATATATATATATATATATATATATATATATATATATATATATTTGTACTTTTTTTTATTTTTGTAAACTTTTTTGTTAAATTATAGATATTTGAAACAATAGAGAGCAGCATTTTCTCCTTCATGACCCTTTCAGGTCAAACAAATGCCTACACCCAATTTTTGCAACTGTGTAAGTGAAGCTGTACATATCATTGTAACTACTTAGAGTCTTTAGGTGGTTTATACTGCATTTTGTATGCTTTATTTCAGGACATATTGGGCTTTTATTTCAATACTAAAGGATATCACCTGGTTTTGTTTATTGTCAAAAGGAAATTGGCCCATAATAGTAACAAATATAATGTTTCAAACTTTAGCTGTATATTTTTATGCCATTACCAGGACCCACCATCACAAAATATTTTCTCCTGCTACTCCCGAGGATCATGGCAATACCATACATGTGTACATTAGTTGTTACATAGTTAGTCTGGCTGAAAAAAGACAAAAGTCCATCCAGTTCAACCATAAAAAAAAATGTATAATCCTATATCCACAGTTGGTCCAGAGGAAGGCAAAAAAAACAGTAAAGCATGATCCAATTGGCTCCTGCAGGGGAAAAAATCTGCCTGATCCCTCAAGAGGCAATCGGATATTCCCTGGATCAACTTTACCTATAAATGTTAATTTCCAGTTATATTCTGTGTATCCAAGAAAGAATCCAGGACTTTTTTAAAGCAATCCATTGAGCTGGCCACAACCAACTCTGGAGGGAGTCTATTCCACATTTTTCCCATGTTTGGAGATTAAATTTATTTTCCTCCAGACGTAGAGTGCCCCCTTGTCCTCTATGATGACCTCAGGGGGAATAACTCTACACCGAGTTCACTATATGAATCACTGATGTATTTATACATGGAGATCATATCCCCCTTATGTATTATACATGGAGATCATATCCCCCCTTATGTATTACACATGGAGATCATGTACCCCCTTATGTATTATACATGGAGATCATATCCCCCCTTATGTATTATACATGGAGATCATATCCCCCCCTTATGTATTATACATGGAGATCATATCCCCCTTATGTATTATACATGGAGATCGTATCCCCCCCCTTATGTATTATACATGGAGATCATATCCCCCTTATGTATTATACATAGAGATCATATCCCCCCTTATGTATTATACATGGAGATCATATCCCCCTTATGTATTATATATGGTGGTCATATCCCCCCTTATGTATTATACATGGAGATCATATCCCCCTTATGTATTATACATGGAGATCATATCCCCCCTTATGTATTATACATGGAGATCATATCCCCCCTTATGTATTATACATGGTGATTAGAGATGAGCGAATTATTCAAAAATTCGATTCGGCTGATTCGCCGAATTTGCGGAATAAATTTGATTCGATGCGAATTTATTCGCTGCGAATTTAACTTATTAAAAGGGTTTCTAGGCTTCAGAGAGCCTTTATATTAGTGCAGAACACTGTACCTTTAATTTAAATGCCCTTGGAGTCTGCTGGGGAAGAGAAATAATACTGTCAGTCAGTATGACATGCAGATGAGTGCCGTCGATCTTAGAATCACCGCACACTTCACTCATTTGGGCAGTCACGGGGCACGACGAAGAAGAAGAAGAAGAAGAAGAAGAATGAAAAGAAGAATGAAAAGAAGAAGAAGAAGAATGAAAAGAAGAATGAAAAGAAGAAGAATGAAAAGAAGAAGAAGAATGAAAAGAAGAATGAAAAGAAGAAGAATAAGAATGAAAAGAAGAAGAATAAGAATGAAAAGAAGAAGAAGAATGAAAAGAAGAATGAAAAGAAGAATGAAAGAAGAATGAAAAGAAGAATGAAAAGAAGAAGAATGAACAGAAGAATGAAAAGAAGAAGAAGAAGAAGAATGAAAAGAAGAAGAAGAAGAAGAAGAAGAAGAATGAAAAGAAGAAGAATGAAAAGAAGAATGAAAAGAAGAAGAAGAAGAATGAAAAGAAGAAGAAGAAGAATGAAAAGAAGAAGAAGAAGAATGAAAAGAAGAATGAAAAGAAGAAAAAGAATGAAAAGAAGAAGAAGAAGAATGAAAAGAAGAAGAAGAATGAAAAGAAGAATGAAAAGAAGAAGAAGAAGAATGAAAAGAAGAAGAAGAATGAAAAGAAGAAGAAGAAGAATGAAAAGAAGAATGAAAAGAAGAATGAAAAGAAGAAGAAGAAGAAGAATGACAAGAAGAAGAAGAAGAATGAAAAGAAGAAGAAGAAGAATGAAAAGAAGAAGAAGAAGAAGAATGAAAAGAAGAAGAATGAAAAGAAGAATGAAAAGAAGAATGAAAAGAAGAAGAAGAAGAATGAAAAGAAGAATGAAAAGAAGAAGAAGAAGAATGAAAAGAAGAAGAAGAAGAATGAAAAGAAGAATGAAAAGAAGAATGAAAAGAAGAAGAAGAATGAAAAGAAGAAGAAGAAGAATGAAAAGAAGAAGAATGAAAAGAAGAAGAAGAAGAATGAAAAGAAGAATGAAAAGAAGAATGAAAAGAAGAAGAAGAATGAAAAGAAGAAGAAGAATGAAAAGAAGAAGAAGAAGAAGAAGAAGAATGAAAAGAAGAAGAAGAATGAAAAGAAGAAGAATTCCAGTACAGCAAAAAGTGTCCCTGCAGAGAGCTCCGCTATTTCTGACAGTTCTCTGACAGTTCCTTCACATTTACAGCGGTTGAAACATTGTATCTATTTGTTTCCGAATAAAAACATCTGTATCCTAAATGGAAACAAATAGATACAATGTTTCAACCGCTGTAAATGTGAAGGAACTGTCAGAGAACTGTCAGAAATAGCGGAGCTCTCTGCAGGGACACTTTTTGCCGGCTGTAGAAGGGATGAAAATCGGCTGATCGGGAAAAATTTGATTCGTGCATCCGAAGTTTGCTAATTTTCGGATTCGGTGCGAATCGAATTTTTCCTAATATTCGAAACGAATTCCACTTCGCCAAGTTCGATTCGCTCATCTCTAATGGTGATCATATCTCCCCTTATGTATTATACATGGAGATCATATCCCCCCTTATGTATTATACATGGAGATCATATCCCCCTTATGTATTATACATGGAGATCATATCCCCCCTTATGTATTATAGATGGTGATCATATCCCCCCTTATGTATTATACATGGAGATCATATCCCCCTTATGTATTATACATGGAGATCATATCCCCCCTTATGTATTATA
The DNA here is from genome assembly GCF_062004578.1 of Staurois parvus. NCBI lineage: Eukaryota > Metazoa > Chordata > Amphibia > Anura > Ranidae > Staurois > Staurois parvus. The sequence goes on from NW_028318840.1 coordinate 3,047,639, forward strand.
CATGGTGATCATATCCCCCCTTATGTATTATACATGGAGATCATATCCCCCTTATGTATTATACATGGAGATCATATCCCCCCTTATGTATTATACATGGTGATCATATCCCCCCTTATGTATTATACATGGAGATCATATCCCCCTTATGTATTATAGATGGTGATCATATCCCCCCTTATGTATTATACATGGAGATCATATCCCCCTTATGTATTATACATGGAGATCATATCCCCCTTATGTATTATAGATGGTGATCATATCCCCCCTTATGTATTATACATGGAGATCATATCCCCCCTTATGTATTATACATGGTGATCATATTCCCCCCATATGTATTATACATGGTGATCATATACCCCCTTATGTATTATACATGGAGATCATATCCCCCCTTATGTATTATAGATGGTGATCATATCCCCCTTATGTATTATACGTGGAGATCATATCCCCCTTATGTATTATACATGGAGATCATATCCCCCCTTATGTATTATACATGGTGATCATATCCCCCCTTATGTATTATACATGGAGATCATATCCCCCCTTATGTATTATACATGGAGATCATATCCCCCCTTATGTATTATACATTATTATTATTATACAGTATTTATAAAGCGCCAATAGTTCGCTCAGCGCTGTACATTATAAAGGGGGACAGAACATGTGACAGAACAATACCAATACAATGCAAAACATGAGGGGATCGAGGGCCCTGCTCTTTCAAGCTTACAATCTAGATCATATCCCCCCTTATGTATTATACATGGAGATCATATCCCCCTTATGTATTATAGATGGTGATCATATCCCCCCCTATGTATTATACATGGTGATCATATACCCCCTTATGTATTATACATGGTGATCATATACCCCCTTATGTATTATACATGGTGATCATATCCCCCCTTATGTATTATACATGGTGATCATATCCCCCCTTATGTATTATACATGGTGATCATATCCCCCTTATGTATTATAGATGGTGATCATATACCCCCTTATGTATTATACATAGAGATCATATCCCCCCTTATGTATTATACATGGAGATCATATCCCCCTTATGTATTATACATGGAGATCATATCTCCCCTTATGTATTATACATGGAGATCATATCCCCCCTTATGTATTATACATGGAGATCATATCCCCCCCTTATGTATTATACATGGAGATCATATCCCCCCTTATGTATTATACATGGAGATCATATCCCCCCTTATGTATTATACATGTTGATCATATCTCCCCCTTATGTATTATACATGGAGATCATATCCCCCCTTATGTATTATACATGGAGATCATATCCCCCCTTATGTATTATACATGGAGATCATATCCCCCCTTATGTATTATACATGGAGATTATATCCCCCCTTATGTATTATACATGGAGATCATATCCCCCCTTAATCTCCTCTTCTCAAGAGAGAATAAATTCAGTTCCTCTAATCTTTCCTCATAGCTGATCTCCTCCATGCCTCTTTTCAGTTTGGTTGCCCTTCTCTGTACTTTCTCCAGTTCCTCAATGTTCTTTTTGTGAATTGGTGCCCAAAACTGAACTGCATATTCCAGATGAGGTCTTACTAATGATTTGTACTGGGGGGGGGAAATGATATATCTTTCTCTGGAGTCTATACCTCTCCTAATTCAAGAGAGGATTTTGCTCGCTTTGGAAACTGAAACTTGGCATTGCTGTCATTATTAAGCTTGCGATCTACCAGAACTCCCAGATCCTTCTCCACCATTGACTCCCCCAGTTGTAACCCCCCCCCCCCAGTATGTATGATGCATGCAAATTCTTAGCCCCCAAGTGCAGAACCTTACATTTATCAACATTATACCTCATTTGCCACATAGTTGCCCAATTACACAGAGCATTGAGGTCGGCTTGTAAGTTGGAGACATCCTGTAAGGACGTTATTCCCGGCACAGCTTGGTGTCATCTGCAAAGACTGAAATGGGATTTTTAATCCCAGACCCTATATTGTTTATAAATATATTAAAAAGTAAGGGTACCAACACTGAACCCTGGGGTACACCACTAATAACACTGAACCTTGGGGTACCCCACTAATAACACTGAACCTTGGGGTACCCCACTAATAACACTGAACCTTGGGGTACACCACTGACAACCCCAGACCATTCAGAGTATGAATCATTAACCACTACTCTCTGAATACAATCTTTTAGCCAGTTTTCTATCTATTTACATACAGATTTTTCCAAGCCTCAAGGCTTTACATTACACATTAGCTGTGTGGGGGGAACTGAGTCAAATGCTTTTGCAAAATCCAAGTATACCACATCCACCGCCACCACTCTGTCCAAGTATACCACATCCACAACCACCCCTCTGTCCAAGTATATCAAGTCTACAGCCACCCCTCTGTCCAAGTATACCACATCCACTGTCACCCCTCTGTCCAAGTATACCACATCCACCGCCACCCCTCTGTCCAAGTATACCACATCCACTGTCACCCCTCTGTCCAAGTATACCACATCCACCGCCACCCCTCTGTCCAAGGTTTTGCTCACCTCCTCATAAAAAGAAATCAGATTTGTTCGACAACTTCTGTCTTTCGTGAATCCATGCTGTCTGTCTCTTAAAATATGTTTTCCCAGCAAGAACTCCTCTATGTGGTCTTTTATTAAACTCTCCAGTATCTTCCCAACTATAGAAGTTACACTAACAGGTCTATAATTACTTGGTAAAGATTTTGAGCCCTTTTTAAATATAGGCACCACATTAGCCTTATGCCAATCCAGTGGTACTATGTTAGTCATTAAAGAGTCCCTACAAATTAGAAACAATGGTTTTGAAATGACTGAGCTCAATTCTTTAAGGCCCCCGTGGGTGTATGCCATCCGGTCCAGGGGCTTTATTCACCTTTATGTTGTCTAAATATTTCTGGATCATATCAATTGTGAGCCAATGTGGATCATCTGGTGCTGTGTCAGTACCACGCCCATTATGGACAAGAGCTCCCCCATGCTCCTTTGTATACACAGAGCTGAAGAAGGGATTTAATAAATTTGCCTTCTCTTTGTTCCCAGTCACCCCCTCTAGATTATTCTGTAAAGGGCCTACATGCTCGGACTGAATCTTTTTACAATTAATATATTTGAAGAATTTTTTGGGGTTTGCCCTGCTATCTTTTCTGTCATTCGTTTTAAATTTTGCGGCCTTGATTTCCTTTTTGCATATTCTGTTATACTCCTTGTAATGTTTAAATGATGATAGCGTTCCTTCTTTTTTTCTTTTCATATTATCTATAGCTTTTTCAACTTTGGCCATAAGTTACACAGGCTTGATTTTTAGCCTTTTAAACTTGTTGCCCATGGGAATATATTTTGCAGTGTGTTCACATACAGTCTTTTTGAAGAACTCCCATTTCTGAGTTGTGTTTATCGATGCCAATATTCCCTCCCAGTCTAAGTCTTGGAAAATTAGCTCTCTTAAAGTTGAGCCTTTTTATTTTTCCCGCATGTGTTTGATATTTACAGCTAACAATAAATTAAATCTTGTTATGGTCTCTGCTACCCAGATGTTCTTTTATATGGACATTTGTAATCAGCTCTGCATGGTTTGAGATTACCAGGTCCAGCAGAGCATCATTCCTAGTTGGGGCCTCTATGAACTGTACCATAAAATTGTCCTGTAGTAGGTTTATAAATGTTTGCCCTTTAACTGTTCCTGCAGTACCATTACTCCGGTCAATTTCCGGGTAGTGAAAATCCCCCATTATTATCACTATCCCAGCCCTTGCAGCCCTTTCGATCTCTGCAAGGAGCTGAGTCTCCACCTCCTCATTAACACTGGGAGGCCTATAACAAACTTCAATGATTACCTTTGTAGTACGCACCCCTATGTGCAGTTCCACCCATAATGCTTCAGCCTCATCACACTCTCCATCAACTAGGTCCTCTTTCACACTCACTCAGAGATCACTTCTCACATAGAGACAGACACCAAAGAACAGTTGCAATTTGTACCTGTAGTAGGGCCAAGAAACAACAGTATACATTTTGCTTTTTTTTTGTTTTGCTACAACACAATGTCAGTAACTGACACTTACACTGATACTAGCACTGACACTCACTAAGCTAGGTCAAGCCTGATGTAGTTGATCTTTCTTCCTCTTTTTTTTTTTCAATAGGCCTTTTTTGGAGCAAAATTTTCCTCTAGCGGGGATGAAAAGATACAATGTATCTTTTCCTCCTAACAGAACAGAAACAATGCTGGGGCAGGGCTTCACAGTTGTGATTGCTGTGATTGGTTAATTACATTTGTCACATGATGATTAGTACATGACCCAGGGTTGTCATTAACAGCTTGGCCTCAGTTCTGGGCACATGTGATTGACGGAAACTTCCAGCACAAACACAGAAGCTCCTGTAGGCAGGGGCCAGGCGATTAGTGCCCGGTGTGGAGAGAATATACATGGAGACCAAGGAATGCAGTAAAGTATATTAACACAAAGGTTCCAACAATGTGGTAATGATGTGTAAGCTAGCTGACCCCGGCACAGTAGTAATTTACAGAAGGTCTTGTATCAGTATTGCAGAAGACATTCTAATATACTTGTTAAGTTACAAAGCGAAATTTGGATGAAAATTTCACCCCTGACACATCCCACCTACCGGGGCTTGGCCACAGAGGTCACCTCTGAAATGCGTTGGGGGGCATGGCCGGAGTAACGAAGAGGACTGATTTGAGTGATGTTCTTCCCTTCATTGAATCTCCACTTCTGGATTGGTGCACAGATGCCTGCTCCCTGTTTCTGAGCACCGGCGGGGAGATCTCTTAGCTCTGGCTTTAAGTGGTGCTTCTTGTACATGGGGATGTCAGGAATCGCCGCGGGGCTGGTCCTGGCGCATGCGCATTAGGCCGTCTCAGGCGGGGATGTGGGCGCTAGGGCCCGGCCCGCCGTGGCGCAGTTCGCGCATGCGCACTAGTGTGCGCTAGTGCACGCCTGGCACCAATGACAGCGCAGGGTGCGGTATTTAAATCACCCTGTGCTGTCATTTGTTGCCAAATGGTCTTCTGTGATTCCTGTTACCTGTGTTTGAGTACTACTACCTGGATTGTTTTGACCTCTGCTGCCTTCTCCCTGTCCTGACCTCTGGCTTGTCTGACTTCGCTCCTGGATGTTCCCGTTTAGATCTGATCTCCTGTTATTGACCTGGCGTGTGACCCGACCATTCTTTGCCTGCTGCTTTGTACTGCACCGACCCCCTGTTACCGACTCGGCTTGTTTGACTTAGCTTTAGCTCATCCATCCATCCCATTGGGATCTTCCGGTCCCCTCACATCAGACTCTCACCCGGCGGGAGCCTCTGGCAGACTCCTCTACCACTGGTGGGTATACCCGGTAGTCGCAACCTGGTCTCGGAGAGCTCCAAGTCCATCCCCACCATCAGGGGCTCTGGTGAACAAGTGCTCCGGGACTTAGACTCCGCGCTCCGGGGAGGCCTGACCAGTGGGTTGCTAGAGGTGCTGCCAGATGGTCCCTTACAGGGGATCACAGGTTAATTTTGTATTCCATGCCTGCCTAGAGTTCAGGACATTTAAGGACATATTTCCTTTACCGGCCCCAGTAAGCACCTACGAAACGGAAAGGCAGATTACTGTCTGAAGAGCTTCCCGAGCCACAGGTGGGACATCAAAGGTCTATGTTCCACATTTTCAGAGGCATTTAATTTTTGTAGATGTATTTTCAACCAACTGTAGAACTTACAATCAGTCATTAATCTTTCCATAAGCAATCCAAGGATGTATGTTGCTTCAATTGTCAAGACAACGCGGCGATTTGTACTTCTACCTGTTGATGGCTTGAAGGCGAAAAAGCTAATTACAGCTACCTGCACCGCAAAGGCAACCGAGGACAAGCTACCTGCTCCACAGGAACATGTCACAGACGCTCCGAGGGTATTTCTGCTCATCAACTTTCCTCCTGTTCAAATTAATGCGGTGAAATTACTGCAGGTTGACAAGTCTGAGCTGTGTTTGTCTGCTTAACCCGGAGAAAGAAGAAAAATTCCCAGAGGGCTTGGATGTGACAGGCATCTTATAGAAAGGAATATTTGTCAACTGCATCTCATTTTAAATGTTGACAAATTTGTGGTCGCAGCAAAATAGAGAGAAGAGAGTATTTACAGCTCAATGGCGGTGTGACAGCTGAGAGGCCAAGTTGACGAGGAAACCGAATGTGTCATTCAACGCCCAATGAAGAACAATTACTATATCGTTGTGAGGTCAGCCCCATGTATAGGCAGCCTGGAAAATGGGAACTCAAATGGAGCGGGTTTAATGGAAACAGTCTTGTATTTAAAGGGATGTTCATTCATTGCTGTGAATGGCTTAAAGGGATGCCAAAAAAAAAAAAAAATTGGGTACATACAGTATGTTCCATAGATTTGATCAAACAATACAGATTCTTACCTGCTTCTGTTTCCTGAATACATGACAACCCATTCCACTCATTTCCTTACACTGGGCCATTTAGTTACTTTGCATGTACATACAGCAACATTATCATATTTCAAAATAATCTCCACCTTCCAACATGGACACCTAGGGGCTGATCTACTAAAGGCTGCTCATTTTTTAAGGAACGTTGTACATTGCAAGGGATCCTCCCCCAAAGCTTGGTGAATGCGGTAAAAACTCCCTTGCTAAGTGCATTGTCCATTTCAAAGTCAGCAGTATTTTTGCCTGTATTAAATCAACTTCCCAGTCTTTGACAGGGCTGCTGTTAGAACCCCCCCCCCCAAACAAAAATACAGCTCCTTATGATTCGGTTATGAATGAGCACTGTGAGAGATTGATACCAATCACTCATGGTGCTAATTCAAGAAAGGAAAAGGCTGGTAAATGTGACATATTTATTGGGCTCTTCCCCCGCTCTCCATTTTAAAGGATCCTATTGTGTGCTCGCAGCTGCTGGTGGGAAGGAGATGAGGGAAGCCAGCAGCATAGTGAGGGTTGGGGGCAAATAAGGGGGCCTGGGCAGCAGGGGGAAACATATGGTGCACAAGGAGGGTAATGGGTGCACTGGGGAGGCAGTTACTGGAACTGATCCCCTGTATGGCTCTCTCTGCTGCAGCTGAAAGCCAGTGGGATAGCCCCCCCAGTAATAACCCCCACTGTGACAATCACCCTTCTTGCCTACATCCCATTCACCCAGGGGCCTGGGCCCCCCTGCTGGCATGGTCCCTGTACAACTGGTGCTACCCCTATATCCATATCCTTGGTCTTTGAGCTCCAGACAGTGGGGCTGATTTACTTAAGGCAAATAGGTTGTTCACTTCAGAGGGTAACTTGCACTTTGCAAGGGAAACTTCCCCAGAGCTTGGTGAATGAGGTGAAGTTAGCTGAATTCCATCTACCAATCATGTACAAGCAAAAATGCTGTTTTTTTTTATTTTCTTTACATGATTGGGTATTCCTTGCAAAGTGAAACTTCACCACATTCACTAAGCTTTAGAGAAAATTACCGCGCAAACTGCAACTTCCCTTGCAAAGTGAACAGCCTATTTTCCTGTAGTAAACCGACCCCAAAATGTTAACTAGTACATTTCCTATAAAGTGTGCCATAGTTGACCTTAACCCAGTTGAATTAAAGTGTTACTAAACCCAGGACTCTGCATTCACTATATCCGGTCTCCCAGGACCCTGCATTCACTATATCTGGTCTCCCAGGACCCTGCATTCACTATATCCGGTTTCCCGGGACCCTGCATTCACTATATCTGGTCTCCCCAGATCCTGCATTCACTATATCTGGTCTCCCCAGACCCTGCATTCACTATATCCGGTCTCCCCAGACCCTGCATTCACTATATCTGGTCTCCCAGGACCCTGCATTCACTATATCCGGTTTCCCGGGACCCTGCATTCACTATATCTGGTCTCCCCAGATCCTGCATTCACTATATCTGGTCTCCCCAGACCCTGCATTCACTATATCTGGTCTCCCCGGACCCCGCATTCACTATATCCGGTTTCCCGGGACCCTGCATTCACTATATCTGGTCTCCCCAGACCCTGCATTCACTATATCTGGTCTCCCCGGACCCTGCATTCACTATATCTGGTCTCCCCGGGCCCTGCATTCACTATATCTGGTCTCCCCGGACCCTGCATTCACTATATCTGGTCTCCCCGGACCCCGCATTCACTATATCCGGTTTCCCGGGACCCTGCATTCACTATATCTGGTCTCCCCAGATCCTGCATTCACTATATCTGGTCTCCCCAGACCCTGCATTCACTATATCTGGTCTCCCCGGACCCTGCATTCACTATATCTGGTCTCCCCGGGCCCTGCATTCACTATATCTGGTCTCCCCGGACCCTGCATTCACTATATCTGGTCTTCCCAGACCCTGCATTCACTATAGCTGGTCTCCCCGGACCCTGCATTCACTGTATCTGGTCTTCCCAGACCCTGCATTCACTATATCCGGTCTCCCCGGAGCCTGCATTCACTATATCCGGTCTCCCCGGACCCTGCATTCACTATATCCGCTCTCCCCGGACCCTGTATTCACTATATCTGGTCTCCCCGGACCCTGCATTCACTATATCCGGTCTCCCCGGACCCTGTCTTCACTATAACCGCTCTCCCCGGACCCTGCATTCACTATATCTGGTCTCCCCGGAACCTGCATTCACTATATCCAGTCTCCCCGCACCCTGCATTCACTATATCCGGTCTCCCCGGACCCTGCATTCACTATATCCGCTCTCCCCGGACCCTGCATTCACTATATCCGGTCTCCCCAGACCCTGCATTCACTATATCTGGTCTTCCCAGGCCCTGCATTCACTATATCCGCTCTCCCCGGACCCTGCATTCACTATATCTGGTCTTCCCGGACCCTGCATTCACTATATCCACTCTCCCCGGACCCTGCATTCACTATATCCGCTCTCCCCGGACCCTGCATTCACTATATCTGGTCTCCCCGGACCCTGCATTCACTATATCTGGTCTCCCACAGTACACAGAACATGGAAATGCAATTATATTAGTAAATATAAACTGCTAAATACCTTTTCTTATCAGAAGTATATACAGTGAAGGAAATGTGTATTTGCTCCCTTGCTGATTTTGAATGTTTGCCCACTCACAAAGAAATTATTGATCTAAAAATCGAATGTTTGGTGAATGTAGGGTCTCCCCGGACCCTACATTCACTATATCTGATCTTCCCGGACCCTGCATTCACTATATCTGCTCTCCCCAGACCCTGCATTCACTATATCTGGTCTCTCCGGACCCTACATTCACTATATCCGCTCTCCCCGGACCCTGCATTCACTATATCTGGTCTCTCCGGACCCTGCATTCACTATATCCTGTCTCCCCGGACCCTGCATTCACTATATCTGGTCTCTCCGGACCCTGCATTCACTATATCTGGTCTCCCCGGACCCTGCATTCACTATATCTGGTCTCCCCGGACCCCGCATTCACTATATCCGCTCTTCCCGGACCCCGCATTCACTATATCCGGTCTCCCCGGACCCCGCATTCACTATATCCGCTCTTCCCGGACCCTGCATTCACTATATCCTGTCTCCCAGGACCCTGCATTCACTATATCTGGTCTTCCCAGGCCCTGCATTCACTATATCCGCTCTCCCCGGACCCCGCATTCACTATATCCGCTCTCCCAGGACCCTGCATTCACTATATCTGGTCTCCCCGGACCCTGCATTCACTATATCTGGTCTCCCCGGACCCTGCATTCACTATATCCGGTCTCCCCGGACCCTGCATTCACTGTATCCGCTCTCCCTGGACCCTGCATTCACTATAACCGCTCTCCCCGGACCCTGCATTCACTATATCCGGTCTCCCCTGACCCTGCATTCACTATATCTGGTCTCCCCGGATCCTGCATTCACTATATCTGGTCTCCCCGGATCCTGCATTCACTATATCTGATCTCTCCCACAGTACACAGAACATGGAAATGCAATTATATTAATAAATATAAACTGCTGAATACCTTTTCTTATCAGAAGTATTTACAGTGAAGGAAATGCATATTTGCTCCCTTGCTGATTTTGAATGTTTGCCCCTCACAAAGAAATGATCGATCTAAAAATCGAATGTTCGGTGTATTGTAACACTGAGAGACAGAATAGCAACAACAAATTCAGCAGAAATGCGTCTAACAAATGATGACTGATCTGCATGTTCATGAGGGAAATAAGGATTTGATCCCCTATCATTCAGCAGGATTTCTGGCTACCAGGTGTCTTTCATACAGGTAACAAGCTGAGATTATAAGCAGTCTCTTAAAGGGAGTGCTGCTAATCTCATTGTGTTACCTGTATAAAAGACACCTGTCCACAGGAGCAATCAAACCATCAGATTCCAAACTCTCCACCATGGCAAAGACCAAAGAGCTGTCCAAGGATGTCAGGGACAAGATTGTAGACCTACACAAGGCTGGACTGGGCTACCAAACTATCGCCAAGCAGCTTGGGGATAAAATACTTATTTCCTTCACTGTAGCAGTCTTGTGACTTCTATCAGTGTCCAGCAGAGCACTGGTGAAAGCTTGTAGGAGGAGTTTTCATTCTGCTCTAGGAGGATGCAGAACCCCTGACCTCTGTCTGGACAGTGCTGATTGGCCCTGTCCTGATCACATGCACTTTCCCAAGAAAAAAAAAACCTCTCTCTAGCAATACACACGAAACTGAGCATGTGCAGAGTGTCTCCAAACTTCCGTTCTATCAGGAGATTTTTAGTGGACAATGGAAGAAAGGGAGGATTCGAGAAGACAGGATCAAACTTCTTTTCTGCAGTGCGGAGGATTAACCCCTTAGGTTCCTCAGTGTGTATAACAAGCATGCTTTACTGCATCTACAGACTGATTGGACTGTTGTGGGTTTAGTAACACATTAAGCTTGTATAGATCAATATAAATAAGAACTATATTTATTCCTATGGAACGCGTTTTCTGTGAATGCATCAAAAGAGATTTTAAAGTTGACCTCCGTCCTTTCCTTCAGTCTTGCACAGGTGTATCGGCTCCTCTCCTGGACTGAAATGGTTTACACTGATTTCACTGCACACTGTGAGCTTCTCACAATTTGCATTAGAAGCAGCACCAAGTCAGATAGATCCTGCTTCAATTCCTAGCGGGATGATGTCCAGCATCATCCATTGCTCTCCAATCCCCCGTTGAGGCCTCTAGAGCGTAGTAATGAAGCATAGTCCTGCGATGTTCCCAGGAAGCTATGTACTAGTGGTGGAACTACCAGGGTTGCAAAGGTCGCAATTGCAACCGAGCCTTGACATTATGCCACCATGGGGGGCACTTTTCTCCTGTCCATAGACTTAAAACTTCCTTGTTAGTGCCTGGCCACCTGCAATTCGCAACTTAGAAAGAAAAAAATCTGACTGTGACTCCAATTCTGAACTGCAGATGCACAGTCCTGCAGCCAGTTGATTTGAGAACTGCCTGTCAGTTTTCTAATCTGCTGGATCCTGAACTGCGCATACACAGTTCAGAGTCACCATGCAGGATTTATTTTTGCTAAAGTGTTTTACCACCAGACACTCACAGCCAGGCCAAAAGTTATGTAAAAGGGGGAAGGACAACATAAAGGGGCACTAACTTAGGGGGCACTCTGGAGGAACAGGACATAAGGGGGCATTCTGAAGGAGTAGGACAAAAGGGGGCACTCTGAAGGAGCAGGACATAAGGGGGCACTCTGAAGGAGCAGGACATAAGGGGGCACTCTGAAGGAGCAGGACATAAGGGGGCACTCTGAAGGAGCAGGACATAAGGGAGCACTCTGGTGGAGCAGGACATAAGGGGCACTCTGGAGGAGAAGGACATAAGGGGGCACTCTAGAGGAGAAGGACATAAGGGGTGCTCTGAAGGAGCAGGACACAAGGGGGCACTTTGGAGGAGAAGGACATAAGGGGCACTCTGAAGGAGCAGGACATAGGGGGGCACTCTGGAGGAGCAGGACATAAGGGGGAACACTGGAAGAGAAGGACATAAGGGGGCACTCTGAAGGAGCAGGACATAAGGGGGCACTCTGGAGGAGAAGGACATAAGGGGCACTGTGGAGGAGCAGGACATAAGGGAGCACTCTGGAGGAGCAGGACATAAGGGGGAACACTGGAAGAGAAGGACATAAGGGGGCACTCTAAAGGAGCAGGACATAAGGGGGCACTCTGAAGGAGCAGGACATAATGGGGCACTCTGGAGGAACAGGACATAATGGGGCACTCTGGAGGAGCAGGACATAAGGGGGCACTCTGAAGGAGCAGGACATAAGGGGGCACTCTGAAGGAGCAGGACATAATGGGGCACTCTGGAGGAGCAGGACATAATGGGGCACTCTGGAGGAGAAGGACATAAGGGGGCACTCTGAAGGAGCAGGACATAAGGGGGCACTCTGGAGGAGAAGGACATAAGGGGGCACTCTGGAGGAGAAGGACATAAGGGAGCATTCTGGTGGAGCAGGACATAAGGGGCACTCTGGAGGAGAAGGACATAAGGGGGCACTCTAGAGGAGAAGGACATAAGGGGCGCTCTGAAGGAGCAGGACACAAGGGGGCACTTTGGAGGAGAAGGACATAAGGGGCACTCTGAAGGAGCAGGACATAAGGGGGCACTCTGGAGGAGCAGGACATAAGGGGGAACACTGGAAGAGAAGGACATAAGGGGGCACTCTGGAGGAGCAGGACATAAGGGGGAACACTAGAAGAGAAGGACATAAGGGGGCACTCTGAAGGAGCAGGATATAAGGGGGCACTCTGGAGGAGAAGGACATAAGGGGCACTGTGGAGGAGCAGGACATAAGGGAGCATTCTGGAGGAGAAGGACATAAGGGGCACTCTCGTGGAGCAGGACATAAGGGGGAACACTGGAAGAGAAGGACATAAGGAGGCACTCTAAAGGAGCAGGACATAAGGGGGCACTCTGAAGGAGCAGGACATAAGGGGGCACTCTGAAGGAGCAGGACATAATGGGGCACTCTGGAGGAGCAGGTCATAAGGGGGCACTCTGAAGGAGCATGACATAAGGGGGCACTCTGGAGGAGAAGGACATAAGGGGGTACTCTGAAGGAGCATGACATAAGGGGGGACTAACTTTGGGAGCACTCTGGAGGAGAAAGGGCCCATAGGGGGGCAGTAACTTAAGGAGGATTCTGCAGGTGCAGGAGGACATAAGGGGACACTAACTTAGGGGTGACTCTGGAGGAGCAGAATATAAGGGGACACTCTGGAGGAGGATGTAAAGAGGCAATCTGGAGGTACTAACGTAGTACCTCCAGACTGCCCCCTTAGTGTCTCCAGAGTGCTCCTTTACATACTTCAGAGTTACCCCTTAGTTGAGTATTACTAAGGGGGCACTCTGGAGGATATAAGGGGGCACTAAGGGGGACACTCTAGAGGAAGATGTAAGGGGTCACTATGAAGGATGTAAGGGGGAGCTCTAGAGATAATAACTTAGTACCTCCAAACTGCCCCCGTACATCCTCAAGAGTGCCTCCGTACATCCTCAAGAGTGCCTCCGTACATCCTCAAGAGTGCCTCCGTACATCCTCAAGAGTGCCTCCGTACATCCTCCAATGTGCCCCTCAGTAATATGGGTACAAGGACCGCGGTATATGTGTGCAGTGTATACTTCAAGCACAGATTTATTTTAATCCCCCTTTAAGACTCTCCCACTGACCATGCCCACTGTTCGTTGCGGCACACATTTCATAGCCTTAGTCATGCTCACATTTTGTCGTGCTGTTTGGACTGAAGGGGGGCCCTTTGTTGTTTCTTACATCGGGGCCCTGAAAGTTCTAGTTACACCTCTGCTATGTACAACACTCCTCTGGCTCCTCTTCCCACACTGCATAGAGTAGCTCAGAGACCCAGTAGTGACATCACTGGGTCTAAAATTCAGTACATAGAGAAAATAGAAGGTTGCACGTAAAAGTTTATTAGCGTGTTGATGAGAGGGGAGGAAGGAATCAGAGAAAAGCAGACTGAACCTCAGCTTTAAATGGTGAGCCAAACCTTTGCATGCCATCTAACAGCATGTGCCGTAATTATTTTTCTTTCTTTTTTTTGTCATTTAATGACAGATTTATGAAATTTTGACTTAATGAAATGAATACTGGAGGCCCTACACGTTGGCCTCATAGCCCACGACAGCGAGGAGTGCATTAGGAAACATCTTGATGAATCCCACCGTTCGGGGGTCTCCTGCTGCTCGCCGTGCTTTGGGCTCTGGAGAGAGTTGCTCATTGTACAGTAACAACAGTCAGGGAACAATGAGCCCATTGTTGGATCGTAATTTTCATTGGATAAAGGGACTTCAAAGTGATCTCACGCTGCTTTTTCAACGGTTAATGCTGTCGTCCTCATTTCAAAGAATAAATATAATTTGCACTTGCCATAACATATTGATGTTTCTCTTATTCCGAGAGCAGAGGTTTTTATTGACAGCAAAGAGCATTAGAAATTGTTATCGACTTGGAGAACACAAAGAAGATCTAGATGCGTTCCTAAGTGACCGCAGTATGAAAAACTGAACTTACTACCATATATATATATTTAACAATGAATGCTAGCAAAATGCTGGGACTAGGGGCTTAAAGGAAAAAAAAAACATGGGGGCCATCAATAATGGCTTCTGCTTCTTAGTATGCTAGAGACCTCAAACAAACCTCCTATGAAGACTTCAAGAATAATTCCGGGTATGGATATTTTTTCCATAAATCCGCTGGCCCAGCTTGGACCAATGCAACTATTATTTATTTATTTCAGGTACTTTTGTAGCGCCGTCAATTTACACAGCGCTTTACATATATATTGTACATTCACATCAGTCCCTAACCAGGGGCGGACTGACCATTTGGAAACTCGGGCACTGCCCGAGGGCCCGGGGTCAGTAGGGGGCCCCATGAGATGCCCCTGGTACCTTTTTTGTAGGCTTTTTTGAGTTTGGGCAAGGACACAGGGGCCCCATGATCCCCTATTGCCCGGGGGCCTCATGAGTTGTCAGGCCGCCCCTGTCCCTAACCCTCAAGGGGTGTACAATCTAAGGTCCCTAACTCACATTCATACATACACATACTAGGGCCAGTTTAGACAGGAGCCAATTCACCTACCAGCATGTCTTTGGAAAGGGGCGGACTGACAACTCATGGGGCCCCGGGCAATAGGGGATCATGGGGCCCCTGTGTCCTTGCCCAAACTGAAAAAAAGCCTATGAAAAAGCTACCAGGGGCATCTCATGGGGCCCCCTACTGACCCCGAGCCCTCGGGCAGTTCCCAATTTTAAAATGGTCAGTCCGTCCGTCTTTGGAGTGACCAGAATATCCACTTCGGCTCCGGAAGGTTCATGACCCGGCCATTTTTTGCTATTCTTGGAATAGTAAAAAAGAAAGAGCGCCTGATGTCCAAAAGAATGCACTTTTGCTGGTAGATTAGGAGGCATTTATGGAGAGTAACGACAAGTACATCAAGCCAACGCGTTTCAGGAGATAAGACTCTCCCTTCTTCAGGGCTGTTGCTGCACGCTGTTAAATGGGAAAAATTTCCACAATGGTTATATATTTATCAGGTTTCGGAGGAAAAAATGACCCTGTGACCTTCCAGGGGCAGCCCTGTGCTATTCGGCACTGTGCTACTTTAACTGGTAATTGCATGGACTTGCAACACTGTACTGAAAAAAAAGTTATATCATTTTTTTCACAAATAGAGCTTTCTTTTGGTGGTATTTGATCACCACTGAGGTTTTCGTTTTTAATATATAATTTATATATATATATATATATATATATATATATATATATATATATATAAATAAGACTGTCAATGAAAAAAAAATATTTTTACTTTCTGGTATAAAACACAGCCAATTAAAAAAAATTTAAAAATCAAATTTCTTCACAAATTTAGAACAAAATGTATTCTGCTACATGTCTTTGGTAAAAAAAAAAATCTCAATAAGTGTATATTGATTGGTTTGTGTAAAAAAAGTTATATCATTTTTTTCACACAAATAGAGCTTTCTTTTGGTGGTATTTGATCACCACTGAGGTTTTCATTTTTAATATATAATTTATATATATATATATATATATATATATATATATATATAAAAATAAATGAAGACTGTCAATGAAAAAAAATATTTTTACTTTCTGATATAAAACACATCCAATTAAAAAAATTTAAAAATCAAATTTCTTCACAAATTTAGAACAAAATGTATTCTGCTACATGTCGTGAACAAAATTATATAGATTTAATTTTGGTACAGTGTTGCATGAGCACGCAATTACCAGTTAAAGTAGCACAGTGCTGAATAGCAAATAATGGCCTAGTCATGAAGGAGGGAAAAACCTTCCGGAGCTTAAGTGGTTAATATTTTTATTCTACAGGATTTACATAACACCAATATTTTGCACAGTGTATTACAACATAAGATGAACCAAATAAAAACGTAAACATTTAAGACTTTAAAAGGCACTGCAACAAAAACATCTTTAAAATCACTTTATTATTTGAATGTAGACCATTACATAACAATGCATACAGATTATTCCGCCAAGAATGCAAGAACCCCAAGAGGGGGTGGAGCATTCTATGCAGATTACAAACCTCATCAATAATAATTACAATTGATACAAAAAATACCGTATCTCGGTAAGATTATCAAGAGACATACAGTAGATCAGATGTCAGTATTAGTAATCCCTCTGTAGTTACTCGACATGTTTCGCGAGAGTATCGCTTCTTCAGGAGTTACTTGAGGTATCAGCTACAAAGCAGAAAATTTATCGGGATAGATGTAGATAATGCATGGAGCAACCATGTGTCAGGCAAGTCAGCAGGGGGATCCTACAGGAATGATACAACACTAGGTAGTCCTTGAAATGGGGGTCTACTGATCTTCCATAAATGGAGACTACAAAATTGATATTATCACCGATTTTAAACTCCCTGGAGGTATTCCCGAGTGTAGCTCGGGGTAAAGTTTCAGTACCACAAGCGATAACCCCGAGCTACACTCGGAAATACAATGCGGCGCTGCTCCGGGATCTCTTCTTCACTTACCTTGTCCTGCGCTCCCGCGATGTCCCCCCTGCAGTGTCCCCGGCAATGTCCTCCTGCCGATGCCAGCATCTGTCTTCCGGGTTCCATTCCCTGCGACGTCAAGACGTACGGGGGACAGAACTGGCGGGAAATTTGAAAATTATAGAAGTGACATTCACTAAATACACTAAAATCACATAGTATAACATTCCTGTATCAAACCATTTCACATACATTTTGTCCCGAGTGCTTTGTCCGGAGCACTGCCTGCATTTTTACTGTTCTTTCTGCCTTGAAACTGAGAAATTTCCATGGCGTCCAAAAAGCGTCCCTTTAGGTCAAAAGCGGTTTTAGACCGGCTAGAGAACAGCGATAGTAAATCAGAACCACTTGCAGAATTGAGTGATAATGATTTGTGGGGGAAATTCCTCATCAGACACTGAAAACGATTCTTAGACTGAGCTCAGTGATGTGCGAACTTGGCGCTATATTTCAAAATTCTGTGTTTTTGGTTTGATTATATTATTGAATTACATTTATTATTATATTATTAGTTTTTATGATTATTTATTAAATTATAATTTATGATTTCGTGTTTCAAATTTTATCATACCCGGGACGTTTACTAGACTCTTGTTCAGACAGATTTCAGTGAGTTATTCCTAAAAATGACAGGCCTACAATAAAAAACTACATATTTCCATGCAAAATAATGTACCGCCTTAAGCACAGAAATATGGACATAATCAGACCGCTAGGGAGGTTAATAGTATAAGTATTAAAGTATACTGTAAGTAGTAAAGTCTTTCTGCCATATTTAAAATGTTTACAATTGAGGCATTGTTGCTTTCGACATTGGTGCATTCCCTTTAGTGTGAAAAAGATTAGTCTTTCAAAGTAAGCCTAATTCTTGGAGCTAAATTGTAAAATGTGGTGCTGCGCTAATAAACTATATGTGAACCCCAATATTTAATATACAATAAATAGGTGAACAATATCCTCTTAAAATCAATAATAGATAACTAAGTCAAATAAGACATAAACCCCACAACCTCTCCACCCCTCTCCTAAGTAAGATAATCCACAAATATACACAATATTAATACACATATATTAAATGCTGTGAAAACATCTGATTATTTTTGGGGTTTGAGTTTTTTGTTTATGTTAGTGGGTGGATTATCCACTGTCGTTATATATATGTTTGTGGAAATTCCTCATCAGACACTGAATACGATTCTGTGACTTTGCTCAGCGATGTGCGAACTTGGCGCTCTATTTCAAATTTCAGTGTTTTTCGTTTGATTACATTATTGAATTAAATTTATTATTATTATATTATTATTTTTTATGATTATTTTCTAAATTATACTTTATGATTTCGTGTTTCAAATTGTAACATACCCGGGATGTTTACTAGACTCTTGTTCGGACAGATTTCAGTGAGTTATTCCTAAGAATTACAGGCCTACAATAAAAAAAGACATATTGCCATGCAAAAAAATGTACCACTTTGAGCACAGAAATCGGGACATAATCAGACTGCTAGGGAGGCTACAGCCAGAAGGGCCACTTAAAAAATATTCACCGAAGTGAAAAATATAGGAAAGGTATATTGAGGCCTCAGAGAAATCCACTCAGCCTCCCTGGTTACTAGTCAGGATTTGTAAAATCTTCTTAGGGTACAGAAGGGGAAGGAGCAACGGGGAAATGCGGCTGGTTTGTCAATCTCACAGAATAGAAATCAAGACAGGCATATGGGGTAGTTACAGGGGTGGATTGACAACTCATGGGGCCCCCGGGGAATAGGGGATCATGGGGCCCCTGTGTCCTTGCCCAAACTCAAAAAAGCCTATGAAAAAGGTACCAGGGGCATCTCATGGGGCCCCCTACTGACCCCGGGCCCTCGGGCAGTGCCCAAGTTTCCAAATGGTCAGTCCGCCCCTGGGTAGTTAAGTCAGCTCATATCTGAACCAAGAGATCAGGTACCCGGCCTGTCCCACCTAGAACTCCTCCTGTTGTGGGGCCCAAACGGGGCTGATGTCTGGGCTAAGCTGTCCTGCTCACTCGGACTGCCTGAGATGGTATGGGGGTATATGGTGTAGGAGCCAAACGCTCTCAGTCCTGCTGTTATTTATTATATTACAACATAAGGTGAGATAGCACAGCTACAATACATTTTAAGACAAGAGGGTTAGGCGGCCCCCACACTCATGAGCTTACAATCTAAAAATGTAATTGCTTTTCTATAGTTGGTTGACACCATCCTAGAAGTTCCATTTTCCTCATTTTACAATCTTGTATCTCTTACAGAACTTTTTCTGTAAGATCTATCTTCCTGGTTTGTTTATCCTCCTTGTACATGCTCTCAATTCTTTGCTCTGCACTGGCCCCGGATATAAACATTTCATATTTCTATATCCCCCATGCTGCTAGCACTTGAAACGCATTGCAGACAGCTAGATCAACAAAACTTCAAGCTTGCTTTTGTCAACTTCTGAGGATCTTCTCTAGTCACACCACGAAAGGTGAAAAGTAATAAAAAGTTTATCCAAACACCCACCCAGCTTTCCATTTTCTGAAGGGAGCCACCTTGGGAGCATTTAGTGTGATTTGTTATTTTCGAGGTGTGCGCTTTGACATTTTTTGTTAAACATTACAGAATGCTCCTCCAGAGCTTTCAAAAAGTTTTAACAGAAGAAGCTTGAGACAATTAAAAGTTGCATTAGGAGTTGGATTTTCTTGGGGAAAACTAGAGATACTGTATCTTCTTTATTTTACAGACATGCAGCAACGTAGTGTTTAAAGATGGACACACACAGAGGGATCTGATATTTAGTAATGAGTGTTTAGATCCTCAGAAGAGCCTTCATTCAACCAACATGCATATCCACTATTCAGTGCTTGTCAAACCATCTCCCTCTGAAACTTATCAGACGCTACCTCAAGGTTAACTCTTTTCATTTCTACTTTATCAGCACCGATAAATAAAACATCTGAGAACGCTTTCTAGCTGACCAGATCCCTTATGGCGTCAACATGAGTCTCTTGAGTTTTTCTGTTGAGCTTCATGTTTGGGGAACTTGTGCGGTAAACATTCTGTGTATGATCAAATTCACACTCTTTATTATGTACACGGCCTCTGTAGGAGAGGATTTACTCATTATTCTTTAAAGTGATATTGAACACTCAACTTTATAGGTAATTCAGGCAGTTGATTAAATAATTTAATTATATAGCATCTTTATCCTTTAATCCTTGCCAATGTTCCAGTTTAAGCAGGAGACATGACCAATGCCCCCGGTTTCCTGTTTTGATAGTGGTTCTTTTCTCTTGCAGCATTCTATGGAGCCACCCATGTTTACAGGGACTAGAGTTATGTCTCACTATACCAGTTTTTCTCAACCATCATACTCCAGAGGAACCTTTGAAATGACTTTCAGGTCTCAGGGAACCCCTGCTAAAACAAATTAGTGGGAAAAATTATCTTTTTATTGGTGGCCAATGGGAAGAATGGCCCTTACACTGGGGGTCAGTGGGAAGAATGCTCCCTCACATTGGTGATTAGTGGGAAGAATGCTCCTTACATTGGTGATCAGTGGGAAGAATGCTTCTTACATTGGTGATCAGTGGGAAGAATGCTCCTTAAATTGGGGGTCATTGGGAAGAATCACCCTTACATTGGTGGTCAGTGGGAAAAATGCTCCTTATGTTGGTGATCAGTGGGAATAATGTTCCTGATATTGGGGCTCAGTGGGAAGAATGCTCCTTACATTGGTGATGGGAAGAATCGCCCTTACACTGGGGGTCAGTGGGAAGAATGCTCCCTCACATTGGTGATTAGTGGGAAGAATGCTCCTTATATTGGGGGTCAGTGGAAAGAATCACCCTTACATTGGTGGTCAGTGGGAAAAATGCTCCTTATGTTGGTGATCAGTGGGAATAATGTTCCTGATATTGGGGCTCAGTGGGAAGAATGCTCCTTACATTGGTGATGGGAAGAATCGCCCTTACACTGGGGGTCAGTGGGAAGAATGCTCCCTCACATTGGTGATTAGTGGGAAGAATGCTCCTTATATTGGGGGTCAGTGGAAAGAATCACCCTTACATTGGTGGTCAGTGGGAAAAATGCTCCTTATGTTGGTGATCAGTGGGAATAATGTTCCTGATATTGGTGATCAGTGGGAAGAATGTCCCTTACATTGGTGATCAGTGGGAAGAATGTCCCTTACATTGGTGATCAGTGGGAAGAAGGCTCCCTCACATTGGTGATTAGTGGGAAGAATGCTCCTTATATTGGTGGTCAGTGGTAAGAATGTCCCTTACATTGGTGGTCAGTGGGACGAATCACCCTTATATTGGTGGTCAGTGGGAAAAATGCTCCGTATGTTGGTGATCGGTGGGAATAATGTTCCTTATATTGGGGCTCAGTGGGAAGAATGCTCCTTATATTAGTGATGGGAAGAATCGCCCTTACATTGGTGATCAGTGGGAAGAATGTCCCTTACATTGGTGATCAGTGGGAAGAATGTCCCTTACATTGGTGGTCAGTGGGACGAATCACCCTTACATTGGTGCTCAGTGGGAAGAATGCTCCTTATATTGGTGATCAGTGGGAAGAATGTTCCACCACCATAGTGCAACTCATATTTATTCATTATAAAGCAAAAACGCCAAAAAAACACTCACAATTGCTGAAATTCTAACAAGCAGTTTCCCATATGCTATGGGTGTATTGCAGTCAATCGGAGTACCAAGATGGCGCCGACCGGATGTGCGTCACCGTGCTCTACGCGTTACGTCACGATTTGGACACGTGACTTCCTCAGGATCCTCAGGAATTGCACTATGGAGGTCTCTTCTGTTTACCCCCTTATGGCCTTGATTTAATGGTACATATCTGTGAGTTCGTGCTGCGGTGACCACCATTAAAAGGGAGAACTTATAACCAGGAGCCATTGGAGCCAGGTTCATTTAAAGCTGCATGGTGTGGAAAAGTGTTGCTGTATAAAACGCTGTGGCCCTGAGGGGTCTCGGTAAGGAGGTGAGGGGGCATTTTGTCTATTTACGGATAGTGAACCACTATCACAAGCACAAAAAGTTTTTTTGAAGTGACAATTGAAGCACTTACATCTGCTATTTTTTGCATGGATGTTTTTTTGCACATGTATGTACTTGCACTTTGTATAGGTCTTCATTTAAGACCCTTTTTTTTTTGCTTTGCACTTTATCACAGTGATTTTCACTTATTTAGCACTTTTTTATGGTATTAATTCAATGGTTTATTATATTTAGCACTTTGTGTAATTTATTCAATTGATTAATTTATTTGTTTATTATATTTATTAGCGCTTCACCATCATTATTTATGATGATTTTGCACCTCTGGTATAGGAATAGGTGATAGCTGCTTGTGTATATACACTACTTGTTGAGCACAGGAGGACTTCACCCTTATTACCTTGCTCACATAAATATTGTCCTGGGGCATTTATTTTTCTTTGTGTGGAAAAAAATATTACAGCAACCCTAATGGTTAATTATTGTTCCAAGTCCCTGGCCAATAAAATTGTCATTTTTTTTAAGGACAAGCAATTCTTACCAGGGCAGCCGTGTTGTACCATGAGATATTTGGGAGTCACAACCCTCATCCTCTTAGAATATAATATTAATATTCATTCTGCTCCCTTTCACTCTCCAGAGGAAATGTCTATTTCCTCTATTTAGTTTCAACATATCCTCTGGATGAATCAAAAAGAGGATTGCATGGAGTATGTACAGTAACATGTTCGAGTTTATTTATTTTAAACTTACTCTCCCTGTTAGGGATAATGGTAACCCTTCCCATATGAATTGAACAATTTCACTGAATATATTTGATGGATTCACACGTGTGGATTGTAGGTAAAATAAAAACAATTTGTGAAATATTTATGTATTTTGTATATTTCTCCCTCTCCTCCAGCCAATCTGTTCCCAAATCCTCCCATCAATACACACTGGGGTAGATTTACTAAAACTGGAGCACTCAGAATCTGGTGCAACTATGCATGGGAGCCAATCAGCTTCAGCTTGTTCAAATAAACTTTGACAATAAAACTTGGAAGCTGATTGGTTTCTATGCAGAGCTGCACCAGATTTAGTAAATAACCCCCTATCTTCCTTTATTTTAGATGCCTTCTTTTGGGTTCCATTTCTTCTCTCTCTTTCAGGTTCATCTTATGAAAAATTGATTTAAGCAACATATTCTTATTTCCCAGTATGCAGAATATTGTGACTGCTTTTATTGTCTGTTGCTGTGCCTAATGCTGGTATGATTGGGGAGATAAGGGGATACAGTGCTATATTGGGGTTTACTAAAGGAATAGAGACTGTTTACTTAGCAAAATTAATTTTCACTTTGCAATGTGAAGGTTCATTGAGCTTTGTGCAAAGGTTGAAGCTGTGTTCACTTCAACTAGTCATGTGCGGGCGGAAATTCTTTCTTTCTTTTTCTCTTTCTTTCTTTCTTTTTTCTTTCTTGAACAAGGGTTATCTTATTTACTATCTTTTTCTTTTCTTTTCTCTCTTACATAATTGGGTAGCCAAAGTGAACAAGGATTAGCTTATTTACTATCTTTTTCCTTTCTTTTCTTTACGTTCTCTTTGTCACACATAATTTGGTAGGCAAAGTAAACTTTCTTTCTTTCTTTCTTTCTTTCTTTCTTTCTTTCTTTCTTTCTTTCTTTCTTTCTTTCTTTTTTTCTCTCTCTTTTTCTTTTTCTCTCTCTCTCTCTCTTTCTTTTCTTTTCTTTTCTTTTCCTTTCCTTTCTTTTCTTTTCTTTACGTTCTCTTTGTCACACATAATTGGGTAGGCAAAGTAAACTTTCTTTTTTTCTTTCTTTCTTTCTTTCTTTCTTTCTTTCTTTCTTTCTTTCTTTCTTTCTTTCTCTCTTTCTTTCTCTCTCTCTTTCTCTTTTTCTCTCTCTCTCTTTCTTTCTTTTCTTTTTTCTTTTCTTTTCTTTCTTTCTTTCTCTCTTTCTTTCTCTCTCTCTTTCTCTTTTTCTCTCTCTCTCTTTCTTTCTTTTCTTTTTTCTTTTCTTTTCTTTTCTTTTCCTTTCCTTTCTTTTCTTTTCTTTACGTTCTCTTTGTCACACATAATTGGGTAGGCAAAGTAAACTTTCTTTCTTTCTTTCTTTCTTTCTTTCTTTCTTTCTTTCTCTCTTTCTCTCTTTCTCTCTTTCTTTCTCTCTCTCTTTCTCTTTTTCTCTCTCTCTTCCTTTTCTTTTCTTTTTTCTTTTCTTTTCTTTTCTTTTCCTTTCTTTTCTTTACGTTCTCTTTGTCACACATAATTGGGTAGGCAAGGTAAACTTTCTTCTTTCTTTTTCTTATCTTTTTTTCGGGGTTATCTTATTTACTATCTTTTTCTTTTCTTTTCTTTGCGTTCTCTTTGTCACACATAATTGGGTAGGCAAAGTAAACTTTCTTTCTTTCTTTCTCTCATTCTCTCTTTCTCTCTTTCTATTTTTCTTTCTCTCTCTCTTTCTTTCTTTCTTTTCTTTTTTCTTTTCTTTTCCTTTCTTTTCTTTACGTTCTCTTTGTCACACATAATTGGATAGGCAAAGTAAACTTTCTTTCTTTCTTTCTTTCTTTCTTTCTTTCTTTCTTTCTTTCTTTCTCAAGGATTAGCTTATTTACTATCTTTTTCTTTTCTTTTCTTTTCTTTTCTTTACATTCTCTCTGTCACACATAATTGGGTAAGCAAAGTGTTCTTTCTTTCTTTCTTTCTTTCTTTCTTTCTTTCTTTCTTTTTCTTTCTTTCTCTCTTTTTCTCTCTCTCTCTTTCTTTCTTTTCTTTTTTCTTTTCTTTTCTTTTCTTTACGTTCTCTTTGTCACACATAATTGGGTAGGCAAAGTAAACTTTCTTTCTTTCTTTCTTATCTTATTTATTATCTTTTTTTTTTCTTTTCTCTCTCACATAATTTGGCAGCCAAAGTGATTAGCTTATTTACTATCTTTTTCTTTTCTTTCTTTTCTTTTCTTTTCTTTACATTCTCTCTGTCACACATAATTGGGTAAGCAAAGTTCTTTTTCTTTCTTTCTTTCTTTCTTTCTTTCTTTCTTTCTTTCTTTCTTTCTCGAACAAGGATTAGCTTATTTTCTATCTTTTTCTTTTTTCTTCTTTTCTTTACATTCTCTCTCTCTCCTTTCTTTCTTTCTTTCTTTCTTTCTTTCTTTCTTTCTTTCTTTCTTTCTTTCTTTCTTTCTTTCTCTCTCTCTCTCCTTCTCTCTCTCTCTCTCTTTCTCAAATGAACAAGGGTTAGCTTATTTACTATCTTTTTCTTTTCTTTTCTTTTTGTTCTCACATAATTGGGTAGGCAAAGTAAACTTTATTTCTTTCTTTCTCAAGGGTTATCTTATTTACTATCTTTTTCTTTTCTTTACATTCTCTTTGTCACACATAATTGGGTAGGCAAAGTAAACTTTCTTTCTTTCTTTCTTTCTTTCTTTCTTTCTTTCTTTCTTTCTTTCTTTCTCAAATGAACAAGGGTTAGCTTATTTACTATCCTTTTCTTTTCTTTCTCACTCCCTCTTGTCTCTCTCTCACATAATTGGGTAGCCAAAGTGAACAAAGGTTAGCTTATTTACTATCCTTTTCTTTTCTTTACGTTCTCTCTGTCACACCTAATTGGGTAGGCAATCAGAGGAAGCCTTGTATTTATTCATAGAATTCAAAGATACCTATGAATGGCTGAGCAGCGCTCAACCCAACTCTATTTTGTTCCCAGAGTGGGACGGGAAGTTCCCATCATGCTGCTGGAACACAGCACTGCATACTGTATGTAACTGAGGCTGAGCACATCACAGACCAGTCAGGGGGCCTGTGCTGACCCGTGTCCACACCCAACACTGCCTAAAATGGGCGTGTGAGCATCAGAATTGGACCATGGAGCAATGGAAGAAGGTGGCCTGGTCTGATAAATCACGTTTTCTGTTACATCATGTGGCTGGCCGGGTTTGCATCATTTACTTGGGAAGAGATGGCAGTGATATGCAGTATGGGAAGAAGGCAGTGTGATACTTGGGGGAATGTTCTACTGAAAAATCTTGGGTCCTGCCATTTATGTGGATGTTACTTGACACATTCCACCTATCTAAGCATTGTTGGTGACCGCGTACACCCCTTCATGGAAACGCTATTCTCTGATAGCAGTAGCCTCATTCAGAAGGATAGTGGGCACTGCCACACTGCAAAAAATGGGTCAAGAATGGTTTAAGGAACACAACAAGTCTGAGGTGTTGCGTTGACCTCCAAATTATCCATGTCTCAATCCAATCGAGCATTTGTGATATCATGGATAAACAAGTCCCATCCATGGAGGCCCCACACCACAACTTACAAGACCTGAAGAATCTGCTAATGATGGCTTGGTGCCAAACACCACAGCATACCTTCAGAGGTCTAGTGGAGTCCATGCCTTGAGGTTTCAGAGCAGCCAGCCATGCAAAGTGTCATTTGGCAGTTCTCAACATGAAGGTGTTTTTAAACATATCCCCAACATGGGACTTCATATATGAGGGATGCTTATTTATAAATTTCATACAGAGAGGGGGTTTACATTATACCTAAGAGGTGCAAGGTTTTTTTTTTTCTATGGGAACCAAAACTTTTTCACTTACAAGTCTATATGCTGTGAAAGCTGTCAACCCTTCCTTGTGCTATGCCCCTATCAATCAATAAAGCAATTACTTTGAGCTCATTTCAGTGCTACTCTTTAGCACTCGGCTACACCTAAGATTTTTAATCACCTGGCAGGATGTGATTACCCTTTGCTGACATCTGTATTCTATTTTAGTTTTGGAAAGAGTAGGGGAAGGATGAGAACCCCTGCTTTAATTCTATCCTACTGGGTCCTACTGAAGAAGTCGTACGTGATGACGTGCATCTAGGCGGAGCCGGGAGCTAGTGAAATCGAAACCGGAAGTGACACAGGAGCCGCATATCAGTATGATATGCCTGTACTTTTACTTGTAAGTGCATTTTTAATAATACATTATATCTTTATGTGTACATACTTCACTGTGGAATACTTTTTGCTGTATGTGAGTAAATTATAAAAGATGATGGGATTGTGATTTAAAGGGCCCGTTCGCAACCTATGGAAGCGTATGCACCTTGTGTTTGAATACCTTATTTATTTTATTTAATTTGTATTGTTATTATTTTTTTATGTATATATTTTATTTTTATTTATTTATTTACTTACGCACACACACGCAGCATAGTGGCTAAACGATTAGCACTTCTGTCTGTCAGTACTACGGTTGCTGGTTCAAATCCCAATGATGGCACCACCTGCCTGGAGTTTTTCATGTTCTCCCTGTGTCTGCGTGGGTTTCCTCCGGGTACTCTGGTTTCCTCCCACACTCCAAAGACATGCTGGTAGGTAAATTGGCTCCTGTCTAAATTGGCCCTAGTATGTGTATGTATGAATGTGAATTAGGGATCTTAGATTGTACGCCCCTTGAGGGTTAGGGACTGATGTGAATGTACAATATATATGTAAAGTGCTGAGTAAATTGACGGTGCTATAGAAGTATCTGAAATAAATAAGTTACAGGTAATTATATAGCGCTGTCAATTTATGCAGGGCTCCAAGGGAACTCAGTGGCCAGACTCATCCACCTCACCAACTGCTCCACATCCGCCACCCCCCTCTGCCAATCCCTTTACTGGCTCCCGGTTGCCCAACGCATCAAATTCAAACTGCTATCTCTGACCTACAAAGCCATTCACAACGCCGCTCCTAACTACCTAACTGACCTGATACCCAAATACCACCCTACCCGCGCTCCTCACAGGACCTCCTACTCTCTAGCTCCCTGGTCTCCTCCTCCCACGCCCGACTGCAGGACTTCTCCAGGACTTCCCCCATCCTCTGGAACTCCCTACCCCAATCCATCAGACTGTCACCTACCCTCCTCACCTTCAGGCACACCCTGAAAACCCATCACTTCAGGGAAGCCTACCCCAACCTCACTTAACACCCGACCTCACCTAACAACTAACCTCCTCCACTCCTCCCACCACTCCATCCCCCACAGCCATCTCCTCCTGTACCACCTTCCCCTCCCTCCTAGATTGTAAGCTCGAAAGAGCAGGGCCCTCGAACCCCTCGTGTATTGTATTGTTACTGTCTTGTCTCATGTTCTGTCCCCCTTGCTACTGTACAGCGCTGAGCATACCCTTTGGCACTATATAAATACTGTATAATAATAATAATAATAAAAATGATCTTCTAAAGATTTGTGACGATTTTTGGGGGGGACTGTAACTGTATCCAAAAAATATGTATTTATTACAGGTATTTAATAGCACCAATTTACACAGCACTTTACATATATACAGTATATATATATATATTGTACATTCACATCAGTCCTTAACCCTCAAGGGGCGTACAATCTAAGGTCCTTAACCCTCAAGGGGCGTACAATCTAAGGTCCTTAACCCTCAAGGGGCGTACAATCTAAGGTCCCTAACTCACATTCATACTAGGGACAATTTAGACATGGTCCTATTAACATATCTTTGGAGCACGGGAGGAAACCAGAGTACCCAGAGGAAACCTACACAGGAACATGCAAACCTCCAGGCAGGTGGTGCCATGGTTGGGATTCAAACCAATGATCCTAGTACTGCCAGGCAGAAGTGCTAACCATTTAGCCACTGTGCTGCCCATACCTTTTGAATAAATACATGGGGCTGCACTGGAAGGAGAGATACTCAGGGGCATATTTACCACAAGGCAAACAAGGCATTTGCCTAGGGTGGCATCTTTCAGGGGGGCAGCACCGCTCCTCCAAAGAAGGGATGGAAGAAGAGAAGCACACAGCATGTGGACCAGGTGGGATCTGAGAGAGGCTGCAGGCTGCATGATGGTGTATGCAGATCCCGACTTTTGTTCCTGGGGAAGTCCAGAGCTGTGAAGGTGAGTGTCTTCTCTCTCTTTCGGGGTTGCCAGTGTATAGGGGGCGGTGGTAGTGGAAGGCTCTCCCAGGTAGGGGTAGGTTGAGGCTGGGGTGTTGTTGGTCAATGTCAGGCACTCTTCATGTTGGTCGGTGTCAGGGCTTCTCTGTGTGTGGGGGGGGGGGATTTGTGTGTTGCCTAGGGCAGCACGAAACCTAAATACACCACTGGAGATACTGAAAGGAGCCCCAAATAAGGGGAAAGGCATTTGAAATCTGTAAGTATATAGGTCCAATTTCGGAGGTGAGCGCAGTGGTGAATGGCGGTGGGTATCACCTCATACGTTGTTGTGGAGGATCACAAGAGGTGGAATGCAGTGATATACTGTATGGCGATTGGAGAAGAAACCCACGGCATCTGCATGGACATTACACTCATTGTTATTAATATCTACTCACCGTTAGTGATATATGGACTTGTTCTTTATTTATGTATTCTTTGTGTTTATTATTCATAAAAATGTGTATATTTGGTTTGATATATTGGGTGGGAGGTGCAGCAATATACCTTTTTTTTTCAGTTTTTCACTTATTTGTATTGGTTGTGGGAACACAATTCCATTGCTAGCAGCCAGTGGTGCCCCGAGGCAGGTGCTAGGGGTGCGGTCCACGACGGGTGACACCCCCTCCGACGAGAGTGGATCAGATCTGCGGATTGAGCATAATGGATCAGACCAGGGGCGGAGTGACCATTTGGAAAATCGGGCACTGCCCGAGGGCCTGGGGTCAGTAGGGGGCCCCATGAGATGCCCCTGGTACCTTTTTCATAGGCTTTTTTGAGTTTGGGCAAGGACACAGGGGCCCCATGATCCCCTATTGCCCGGGGGCCCCATGAGTTGTCAGTCTGCCCCTGGATCAGACTCCCATCCATTATGCTCAATCCGTAGATTCAATCCATCCTGCGGGGATTGTCGGCTTTCTTTACAACTTACCTTTTCGTGGAGCGGGTCCGGTGCAGGGGCGGACTGACCATTTGGAAACTCGGGCACTGCCTGAGGGCCCGGGGTCAGTAGGGGCCCCATGAGATGCCCCTGGTACCTTTTTCATAGGCTTTTTTGAGTTTGGGCAAGGATACAGGGGCCCCATGATCCCCTATTGCCCGGGGGCCCCATGAGTTGTCAGTCCGCCCCTGGTCTGGTGTCACCCCGTATAGGTTGCATGCCGACGATCCCCGCAGGATGGATGGGATCTGCGAATTGGGGAGCATAATGGATCGGAATCCGATCCATTATGCTCAATCCTCAGATCCGAAACATCCTGCGGGGATCATCAACATGCAACCTATACGGGGTGACACCGGACCCGCTCCAAGAAAAGGTAAGTTGTAAAGAAAGCCGACGATCCCAGCAGGATGGATCAGATCTGCGGACTGAGCATAAAGGATGGGACTTCGATACATTATGCTCAATCCGCAGATCCGATCCATTCTGCGGGGATCGTCGGAGGGGGTGTCACCAAGTGTGACTGCACTGGGTGACACCAACCCTAGGGATGCCTCTGCTAGCAGCTACTCCCTTTTAGCACATATACTTTTATGGTGTATAAATATGTAATTAGTACAAACATTTGATTGAACTTATATATTTATTGATAGAGGCGCGGGATACATTCACTTTATTACAATGTGCATTTATAGGTGTAATCTCATTCTATTGGCTCGAATAGTCATTTATTCTAGCCACTCCAATAAATTTAGGCGCATATGCGCATGTTTATGCATGTACGCTCGTAGATTACACTCATAGGATCCACTCCAAACACAGCTCATCCTCAGAAACCAAAAAAAAATCCTTAGGTGGGACTAGGAAGAAATAAACAAGTAGCCAATCAGTTCATGTGCTGACAAGAAGCATGCTGATAGGAGGAGAGATCAGAGTGACAAAGAGATGAGCTCATGGCTGTGCTACTTTTTGCAGTACAGTGACAAGATGGGGTTTGGGAGTGCGTCTGGGATTAACTGGACTCAGAGGAAGTTGGTTGAATGATGCTTACCACCATATGTTACACCATATGCCCAGATGCGAGTAATGCCTACCAGAGTCTCACTTTAATGCCAGTGAGAACATGCAGCCTCAGGAAATGTTTACTACGCATTTCATTGCTTATACAAATTGTCCTGAGAAACTAAAAATAATCCTTAGGTGATACTTTGCATGGCGCAAGTTTATTGTGCAGCAGAGCTGGAGTGTGAAGGGAAGAAGCAGCATAAGGAGCTAATCAGTTCACATGCTGATAGGAGGAGAAAGTAGAGTGGCAAAGAGATGAGCTCATGGCTGTGCTACTTTTTACAGTACAGTGACAAGATGGGGGTTGGGGGTGCATCCGGGATTAACTGGGCTCAGAGGAAGTTGGATGAACGACACTGGCCATCAGACTGAGGACATCTAGTGGCAGGGAAAATTCTTAGATTGGAAATGAATATTGCAGTGAAAGCTGTTTTTTTTTTTGCTTTACATGTGCTATTCATTTTTCATTGTGTTACCTCTGGCAGTCGTTTGGCTTCCACATAATAGGTTATTTTTTTTCCTGAAAAGCTAAAGATGTTACACCATATGGCCAGATGCGAGTAATGCCTACCAGAGTCTCACTTTAATGCCAGTGAGAACATGCAGCCTCAGGAAATGTTTTACTACGCTTTTGATTGTGTATACAAATCATCCTCAGGAACTAAAAATAATCCTTAGTTGAAACTTTGCATGGTTTGAGTTTAGTGTACAGCAGAGCTGGAGTATGAAGGGAGGAAGCAGCATAAGGAACTAATCAGTTCACATGCTGATAGGAGGAGAGAGTAGAGTGACAAAGAGATGAGATCATGGCTGTGCTACTTTTTACAGTACGGACGTTGTGGGGGTTGGGGGTGCGTCCGGGATTAACTGGGCTCAGAGGAAGTTGGTTGAATGACTCTGGCCATCGGACTGAGGACATGCAAGTTTAGTGTACAGCAGAGCTGGAGTATGAAGGGAAGAAGCAGCATAAGGAGCTAATCAGTTCACATGCTGATAGGAGGAGAGAGCAGAGTGACAAAGAGATGAGCTCATGGCGGTGCTACTTTTTACAGTATGGAAGTTTTGTGGGTTGGGGGTGCGTCCGGGATTAACTGGGCTCAGAGGAAGTTGGTTGAATGATGCTGGCCATTGGACTGAGGACATCTAGTGGCAGGGAAAATTCTTAGATTGGAAATGATTATTGCAGTGAAAGCTGCTTTTATTAATTTATATGCGCTATTTCATTGTGTTACCTCTGCCAGTCCTCTGGCTGCCACATACTGTAGGTTTTTTTTCTCTGGAAAGGTAATGATGTTACATCATGTGGCCAGACGCGAGTAATGGTTATCAAAGTCTGACTTTAATGCCAGAGAGAACATGCAGGAGGAGAGAGCAGAGTGACAAAGAGATAAGCTCATGGCTGTGCTACTTTTTACAGTACGGAGGTTGTGGGGGTTGGGGGTGTGTCCGGGATTAACTGGGCTCAGAGGAAGTTGGTTGAATGACACTGGCCATCGGACTGAGGACATCTAGTGATGTAAGGCTTGGATGCAGCTGCTTTGCCATAGAAACCCATTCCATGAAGCTCTCTACGCACTGTTGTTGGGCTCATCTGAAGGCCACACCAAGTTTGGAGGTCTTTAGCTATTGACTCTGCAGACAGTTGGCGACTTCTGCGCACTGTGCGCTTCAGCATGCGCTGACCCCGCCCTGTCATGTGACGTGGCCTACCACTTGGTGGCTGAGTTGCTGTTCCCAGTTGCTTCCACTTTGTTATAATCCCACTAACAGTTGAGCGTGGAATATTTAGTAGCCAGGAAATGTCACGGATGAACTTATTGCACAGGTGACAACCTATCCCGGTGCCATGCGTGAATTTACTGAGCTCCAGAGAGTGACCTATTCTTTCACCAATGTTTGTAGAAGCAGTCTGCATGCCTAGGGGCTTGATTGTA
This sequence comes from Staurois parvus, assembly GCF_062004578.1. NCBI lineage: Eukaryota > Metazoa > Chordata > Amphibia > Anura > Ranidae > Staurois > Staurois parvus. The sequence goes on from NW_028318840.1 coordinate 3,080,708, forward strand.
TACACCTGTGTCCATGGAGGGGATTGGAACACCTGAATCACATGATTTGGAGGGGTGTCCTAATTCTTTTGGCAATATAGTGTACATACAGTTGTGACCAAAATTATTCAACCCCCAATGCTGTAAAGGGGTTTAGGGACTATAGTGTACATTTGGAATTGTATTCAGAATCAAATCCTACAAGGACGTTGTAACTACCCAAATGCAACTAAAATGACATCAATTGTTTATGTAATACAGTAGTAAATGGTTCTTATGTGGTTTCTTCATTGCCACAATTATTCAACCCCTTAAAGACTACCACTCTGAAGAACAGAGGTTCATACAGGTGCTTTCCATCAGGTATTGAAAACACCTGTGGATGTCACCGAGCAGCAATCAAGCATAATAAGCACCAATTAGGCAGCTTTAAAATGACTGTGATACTCAGCTCCTTCTAGACATTTACTGGTGTGGTTACAAACATGGTGAAGGCAAGAGAATGGTCCAGGAAGACAAGAGAAGAGGTGATTTCTCTTCACAGGAAGGGCAATGGCTATAAGAAGATTGCAAAGATGTTAAACATACCAAGAGACACCTTAGGAAGCATCATTCGCAAATTCAAGGCAAAGGGCACTGTTGAAACGCTACCTGGTCGTGGCAGAAAGAAGATGCTGACTTCGACTGCTGTGCGCTACCTGAAGCGTAGAGTGGAGAGAAGTCCCCGTGTGACTGCTGAGGAACTGAGAAAAGATTTGTCAGATGTGGGTACAGAAGTTTCAGCCCAGACAATAAGACGCACACTGCGTAATGAAGGCCTCCGTGCCAGAACTCCCAGGCGTACCCCCTTGCTGTCTCCAAAGAATAAGAAGAGTCGACTGCAGTATGCCAAAAGCCATGTGGACAAACCACAAAAGTTGTGGGATAGTGTTCTGTGGACTGATGAAACAAAATTAGAACTGTTTGGGCCCATGGATCAACGCTATGTTTGGAGGAGGAAGAACAAGGCCTATGATGAAAAGAACACCTTGCCTACTGTGAAGCATGGTGGAGGGTCAATCATGCTTTGGGGCTGTTTTGCTTCTGCAGGTACAGGGAAGCTTCAGCGTGTGCAAGGTACCATGAATTCTCTTCAGTACCAGGAGATATTGGATGGAAACGTGATGCAGTCCGTCACACACCTGAGGCTTGGGAGACGTTGGACCTTTCAACAGGACAATGATCCCAAGCATACCTCCAAGTCCACTAGAGCATGGTTGCAGAGGAAAGGCTGGAACATTTTGGAGTGGCCATCGCAGTCACCAGACTTAAATCCGATTGAGAACCTCTGGTGGGACTTAAAGAAAGCAGTTGCAGTGCGCAAGCCTAAGAATGTGACTGAACTGGAGGCCTTTGCCCATGAAGAATGGGCGAAGATACCCGTAGATCGCTGCAAGACACTTGTGTCAAGCTATGCTTCACGTTTAAAAGCTGTTATAACTGTAAAAGGATGCTGTACTAAGTACTAAGATTGAATGTCACTTGGGGGTTGAATAAAACTGATAATGCTGTGAGCACAGAAAAGACATTTGTGGTTATTTCATTATAACTGTTATGTTATATTTGTCTGACCTACAAGTGCCTCTTTAATGTAAATGTAAGCAAGATGACTGAATGATCAAAAGCAATGTCAAACTGGCCAAAACACTCAATTTCAGTGGGGGTTGAATAATTTTGGTCACAACTGTAGGTGTCACGATCATGGGTCAAGCTGGGAAACCAGTACCTATAGCAGTATAGGCTCCCACCGACTGGCAGGATGAGTACACAAAGAGGTCTCCCTGGCAGATGACGTAGGCTATGGTGTTGGTATAGCACCCTCCTAGTGTAGTGTAGACTGGTAGATAAATTTAGTTGACTCCACTGTAATCTGAGGAGTGGGGGGTTGATTATTTAAGGCTGCTCAGTATCTTGCAAGCTACTGCTCTGATTATTTCCCCCAATCCCCCTGTCATCTAGAGGATTTTAAAATTATAGTGGGAGGAAGAACAGAGCCTGAATATTTAAGGGTCTTCAGACAATCCCTAGGAAGTGTGCCCAGTAGGTGGTTAGAGAGCCTTTAAATAGTCAGAGTAATGAGGCAGCAGAGTAGTGTTCTTGGGTCCAGTTATGCTGGAGGAAACCCCTGTGCAGGGGCTTTGTCTCTGAGACAGAAAACTAGAAGGCATTATCAGGAAGACACCTGGTCCCAGTTAGCTGGGGGGGGGGGGGGGGGCGCATTTGCACATTGAAAGTTCTGGAATCTAGTTTGGTCTGGAGACACTCACTGGAGAGAGCCAGGAGGAAGTTGGAGGGAAAGAGTTCAGCTGTCCTATGTTGGTGTGAGTCTACATCTCCCTCAATGAGAAGAGCCTGGTGAATATCGGAAGGAGGCAACCAATGATCCTGAGGTTGTTTGAGTAAACGACCCCAGTGCTGGAAAACCAGTGACTCTATGTAGATTTTAATCACTGGAAGGAGAACTGGTCACCATCAGCACAGAGATTCTATGGGACATTCCTTGTGCTCAGTTCAGTAGGAAAGTTAAGGAGTCCTCAAGTTGTCAAGTTCTTCAGTTTATTGGGGTATCCCATCCAAGGCTGCTCAGTATCTCGCAGGCTACTGCTCTGATTATTTCCCCCAATCCCCCTGTCTTCTAGAGGATTTTAAAATTATAGTGGGATGAAGAACAGAGCCTGAATTTTTATGGGTCTTCAGACAATCCCTAGGAAGTGTGCCCAGTAGGTGGTTGGAGAGCCTTTAAATAGTCAGAGTAATGAGGCAGCAGAGTAGTGTTCTTGGGTCCAGTTATGCTGGAAATATTTTATTGAAATAAAATCTTGCAACCAGCTTTCATTTTATACAAAAATACAAAAAATAAATAAATACATACAGTATTCAATAAACTGGAAACATAAACAAAAACAAGAACAGGGTACATCTCCCTAAATCAGATATATACTTTCCACTGAATAATAACAGCCTTTATGGCTTTACTAACTGGGCAGGTAAGAAGCAGAAAAAAAGTAAAAAAAACATCACCAAGACCCTTATGGCCCACTTATCAAGCATTAAATTTATCCACCCCTCGTAGGGGAAGCAACTTCCACTAAACAACAACAGCCTTTATGGCTTTAAAAAACACTACTTGTCTACTCAACCAAAGCTAAGGAACCTAGACCTTCAGGTGGTCCAGTTATGCTGGAGGAAACCCCTGTGCAGGGGCTTTGTCTCTGAAACAGAAAGATTAACTGGGCTTAGAGGAAGTTGGTTGAATGACGTTGGCCACCGGACTGAGGACATCTAGTGGCTGGGAAAATTCTTAGATTGGAAATGAATATTGCAGTGAAAGCTGCTTTTATTACTTTATATGTGCTATTCATGTTTCATTGTGTTACCTCTGGCGGTCCTCTGGCTGCCACATAGGTTTTTTTCTCTGGAAAGGTAATGATGTTACATCATGTGGTCAGACGCGAGTAATGGTTATCAAAGTCTGACTTTAATGCCAGTGAAAACATGCAGCCGTAAGAGAAGGAATTTAGAGCTCGGCTAGGCAATCTGTTGGCTTGTTTTACAGCTATTTGCTGGCAGATGAACACAGTACGACCTTTCCACTCCAGCGTGCCGCACAGAACAGCAGGGATGATGCAGAGATGGGTTCAGTTTAGAAATAGCGCACATCAGTGAGAAGGGCCAGGCAGTGTTACGGGGATGTGCTGCTAGAGAAAATCTCCTGATTACCTGGGCTTGTCATACACACAAGGATCATATATCTCTATAGCTCGCCCTGTCCACGAAACACGAGCAATGATCCGAAGCTTGCTACACCATTATTTTTTAATCCAAAGAATTCAGCTGTAATAGCTTTACAAGTTACACAAAGAAGAAGCGCGCGGCGTGGAAGGCGCTCGCAATGTTCTTCATATTAATACTGTCAGTCCGTTGTCTGGGGCGAGCGCCGGCCTTGGGTGCCGTCTCTGCGATATGACGGTTCGGTTTTAATTAAGGGAGTTGTCGGAGGACCTCCGTCTGTCAATCAGCGGCGGGTGAAACATCAGAGAGGAATCCCAGGAAACAAGTGAAAGCAATGAGTGGGATACTGTGACTATCCAGCAAGCGCTGCAGCTGCGCTAAAATGGGAAGACCCACTAGGTAAACTTTAAAATCTACCTCTCTACCCCTCGCCTCACCCCTTCAGTCTCCGCCCGAATCACAAGCCTACTGAGCGACATATCAGACTGGATGTCACTCCACTTCCTCAAATTAAACCTTTCCAAAACCGAGCTCCTAGTTTTCCCCCCAGCCCACGCCCCCCTCCCCCCCAACCTCTCCATCACGACCAATAACGCCACCATCAGTCCCACCCCGCAAGCCAAAGTTGTAGGTGTCATTCTCGACTCCAATCTATCCTTCCAACCCCATGTCCAATCGCTGCCAAATTCAACATCTCCAAAATACGTCTGTTCCTAACCCCAGACACTACATTCACTCCCTTATTATCTCACGACTCGACTACTGCAACTCCCTCCTCACCGGCCTCCCTCATCTCAGTCTATCCTGAACTCAGCGGCCAGACTCATCCACCTTACCAACCGCTCCGTTTCCACCACCCCCCTCTGCCAATCCCTCCACTGGCTCCCGATTGCCCAACGGATCAAATTCAAACTACTAACATTGACGTATAAAGCCATTCATAATACTGCCCCAAACTACATCACCGACCTGATATCCAAATACCACCCAACCCGTACTCTTCGCTCCTCACAAGACCTCCTACTCTTCAGTTCCCTGGTCTCCTCCTCCCATGCCCGACTCCAGGACTTCTCCAGGTCTTCCCCCATCCTCTGGAACTCACTACCCCAATCCATCAGACTGTCATATACCCTCCTCACCTTTAAGTGCACCCTGAAAACCCATCTTTTCAGGGAAGCCTACCCCGCCCTCACCTAACAGCCGATCTCCTCCTACCGCTTCATCCCCCACAGCCATCTCCTCCTGTACCACTATCCCCTCCCTCCTAGATTGTAAGCTCTAAGGAGCAGGGCCCTCGAACCCCTCGTGTATTGTATTGTTACTGTACTGTCTCATGTACTGTCCCCCACTATAATGTACAGCGCTGAGCAAACTTTTTGACGCTATATAAATCCTGTATAATAATAATAATAATAACAAAGTATACCTAATGAGGATTATCAAGTGTGGTTTTAAATTTTAACACCTTGGCACCGGCGCCTCCCGCCCCCTTTAAGAGTTTAAGAAGCCAGGAGGTGGGGCGGGGTTTTAGGGTTATGTGACCGCCATGATTCGCCATCATGGCGGTCACATGATCGGGAAAGGTCCCGATTAAAGAGGAGATCGGGACCTTTCCATGAGTACCGGACGTGTGCGCTGGGAGCACGCTCTCAGCACATATGTTTTTCTTAATTGCATGCAACTGTGCTGCCTCTCGGCGTTAAGGCCCAGACGCCAGAAGGCCGCACATTTGTGTGTGGCCAGCACCAAGAGGTTAAAGTATACCTAAAGGCAAAACATTTTTAATTGTTTTGGAGAGTGTGTGTGTGGGGGGATTTAAAACCCCTGTCAGGTCTATATTGTTGTCCGTGTCCCCGTTAGGGAAATTCAACTTATTTGTCCTGATTAGGGATACGCTCAAGGTTCAGTTCCGCTATTATTCTGAACAGCTTCCCATTGTCAGTGGTTGCTAAGGACACCAGTGGGTGCAGGCACCACCATGTCCTTAACAACCAGTGATTTTACCAGCGCCATTTTATATACTGTAGATCACTGACAGGAGGAAGGAGGTCCTGATTCCTCTATATAGATCTTTAAATCAATAGAGGGGTCACCAGCAGGAGGAAGGAGGTCCTGATTCCTCTATATAGATCTTTATATCACTAGAGGGGTCACCAGCAGGAGGAAGGAGGTCCTGATTCCTCTATATAGATCTTTAAATCAATAGAGGGGTCACCAGCAGGAGGAAGAAGGTCCTGATTCCTCTGTAGATCTTTATATCATTAGAGAGATCACCAGTAGGAAGAAGGAAGTCCTGATTCCTCTATATAGATCTTTATATCACTAAAGGGATACCCGGTAGAAGGAAGGAGGTCTTGATTCCTCTGCAGAGATCTTTATTCCACTACAAGGATCGCCGGCAGCAGGAAGGAGGTCCTGATTCCTCTATATTATTATTATAGAGTATTTAAATAGCGCCAACGGTTTGCTCAGCGCTGTACATTATAATGGTAGACAGTACACGAGACAGTACAGTAACAGTACAATATAATAAAATACATGGGGGGTTCGAGGGCCCTGCTCCTTGGAGCTTACAATCTAGGAGGGAGGGGAGAGTGGTACAGGAGGAAATAGCTATGAAGGATGGAGTATTAGGAAGAGCAAATTAGGTGAGGGCGGGGTAGGCTTCTCTGAAGAGATGGGTTTTCAGGGTGCGCCTGAAGGTGAGGATGGAATGTGACAGTCTGATGGATTGGGGTAGTGAGTTCCAAAGGATGGGGGAAGCCCTGGAGAAGTCCTGGAGATGGGCATGGGAGGAGGAGACCAGGGAACTGGAGAGAAGGAGGTCTTGTGAGGAGCGGAGAGTGCGTTTTGGGTGGTAGATGGATATCAGGTCGGTGATGTAGTTTGGGGCAGTGTTATGGACAGCTTTGTACGTTAATGTTAATATTTTGATATTTTTTATGTGTTGGGCAATTGGAAGCCAGTGGAGGGATTGGCAGAGGGGGGTGGTGGATACAGAGCGGTTGGTAAGGTGGATGAGTCTGGCCGCAGAATTCAGGATAGACTGAAGTGGGGATAGCCTGTGTTGGGGTAGGCCGGCGAGGAGGGAGTTGCAATAGTCAAGTCAGGAGATGATGAGGGAGTGAATGAGTTGCTTTGTAGTTTCTGGAGTTAGGAACGTGCGTATTTTGGAGATGTTGCGGAGGTGGAGACTGCATGAATTTGTCAGCGATTGGATCTGAGGCTGGAAGGACAGATTGGAGTCTAGAATGACGCCTAGTACTCTGGCTTGCGGGGTGGGGCTGATGGTGGCGTTGTTGGTCGTGATGGAGAGGTCGGGGGGGGGCGCGGGCTGGGGGGAGAACTAAGAGCTCGGTTTTGGAAAGGTTTAATTTGAGGAAGTGGAGTGACATCCAGTCTGATATGTCGTTCAGAAGGCTAGTGATTCGGGTGGAGACTGAAGGAGTGAGGCGAGGGGTAGAGAGATAGATTTGAGTGTAATCGGCATAGAGGTGGTAGTTGAAGCTGTGGAAGTGTATCAGTTGACCGAGGGAGGAGGTATAGATGGAGAAGAGAAGGGGCCCAAGAACAGAACCTTGGGGCCCCCAACAGAGAGGGGGAGTGAAGGGGAGGTGGCAGCGTTATAGGTAACACTGAATGAGCGTTGGGATAGATAGGAGGAGAGCCAGGACAGAGTTGAGTCTCTGAGGCCAAAAGAGTATAGTTTTTTTGAAGTGGAGGGGGTGGTTGACCGTGTCGAAAGCCGCGGAGAGGTCGAGGAGTAGTAGCACTGAGCAGTGGCCGTTGGCTTTGGCAATTAGCAGGTCGTTGGTGAGTTTGAGTAGGGCGGTTTCAGTGGAGTGTAGGGGATGGAAGCCAGATTGTAGGGGATCAAGGAGGTTGTTGTCGGTGAGGTGGGAGCTTAGGCGATTATAGGCTAAGCGCTCAAGGAGTTTGGATGAAAATGGCAGCAGGGAGATGGGTCTAAGGTTGTTTTGGTCGGTGGGATCCAGGGAGGGTTTTTTAAGTATGGGAGTGATGTGCACGTGCTTCAGGGGGGAGGGGAATGTGCCAGTAGAGAGGGAGAGATTAAAGATGTATATAGATCTTTATATCACTAGAGGGGTCACCGGCAGGAGGAAGGAGGTCCTGATTCCTCTATATAGATCTTTATATCACTAGAGGGGTCACCAGCAGGAAGAAGGAGGTCCTGATTGCTCTATATAGATCTTTATATCATTAGAGAGATCACCAGCAGGAGGAAGGAGGCTCTGATTCCTCTATAAAGACTTTTATATCACTAAAGGGGTACCCAGCAGGTGGGAGAAGGTCTCGCTTCTTCTATGTAGACATTTATAACACTAGAGGGGTCACCAGCAGGCGGAAGGAGGTCCTGATTCCTCTATATAGATCTTTATATCACTAGAGGGATCACCAGCAGGAGAATGGAGGTCCTGATTCCTCTATATAGATCTTTATGTCACTAAAGGGATTTATTCCACTACAAGGATCACTGGCAGGAGGAAGGAGGTCCTGATTCCTCTATATCAGGGGCAGACTGACCATTTAGAAACTCAGGCACTGCCCCCGGAGTAGGGGTCCCCATGAGATGCTTCTGGTAGCTTTTTTATAGGCTTTTTTGAGTTTGGGCGAGGACACAGGGGCCCCATGATCCCCTATTGCCCGGGGGCCCCATGAGTTGTCAGTCCGCCCCTGCTCCATATAGATCTTTATATCACTAGAAGGATCACCTGCAGGAGGAAGAAGGTCCTGATTCCTCTATATAGATCTTTATATCACTAGAGGGGTCACCAGCAGGAGGAAGAAGGTCCTGACTTGACTTGACTCCTCCATGAATCCCTGGTCATGTAAGCAAAGGAGTGGACTAGTTTTAGAATAGAAACAAATGGAATGGGGTTTCCTCCAATTCAAACCATGCCCTTAAGGTCTAGTATGAATTTTAAGGGGAATCCAATGCAAAGATAAGAAAAAAAGACATGAGGACCCCTCAAATTCTATACCAGACCCTTTGGGCAATGTATATATTTTAAGTGGGACACCATGCAAAAAAAAACTAAAAATGCTTGAGGTCCCCCTAAAAATCCATACCAGACCCTTAATGCAAGCAAGCAGCCTAGCTGGCCATCAGGAGGGGGGAGAGCATGGGCCCCCCTTTCCTCCTGAACCATACTGGACCACATGCCCTCAAAATGGGGTCTTACCAAGCAAGGGAGTACCTTGTCCCTATGCGCCCATGTTGAAGTGGACAAGGGTCTCCTTCTCACCATTGAGTCAGAGAAGCCTATTGGAATCCATAACAATAAGGGGGCACCCAGAGACCGCCCCCCATGTGAAAGGCTACTCATTCACAAAAAATTGCAAACATTAAAAACAACCCACAGACAGTTTTTGATAAGTCCTTTTATTAAAAAAAAATGTCCCACAATGCACATCATTTGTCAATCATGCCATCCAGTCACATAGGAGTGGTCACTGGTGATCCAGTGGGGGCAGTATCTGGGCACCCCATGGGGGTGTGGGGGGGGCTGTATCTGATTGCCATGTCAATCAGGATGCCTACTGACAAGAAAAAAACGCCCTACCAAGACCTGTTTGGTCCATTTGGTGGCCCATAGCAAAGAATGTCAGTATGCTAGCTGTACATTGGTATACACCAAGCTTGCATAAACTGGTGCAACCACATGGGCGTACTCCACGTATGCACAAAGGCCACAATTCTGAACCTCATTTGTGCTGCCTATACACCCACTGAGGAGATTCATGGTCAACTTATTTCTTTACAGTGTGTTAAGTGGCTGTAAACCCTTCCATATACCCAGTGAAGTGACTGGCCTCAGGTGATGCACAGAGATGAAACAAATCCTCCTACATAAGTTGTACCTGTTTATCTGAAGTCTTCTCTTCTCTACAGCTATTCAAAGTGCTAACTTCATACAGCTTGTCTGAGCTTTCAGAAAGCAGGGGGCAGGGAACTACACTCTGCAGATTGAGAGAGAGCCGATTGGATGGACAGGACACACCATCAGTCACACAGCACACAGAAACAGAGATGAGGCTGTCAAGTTATTAAAGCAGAGCTCCACCCAAAAGGGGAAGTTCTGCTTTAAGTCTTTGTCCCCTGCTCCCCATTAAGGATTGGCACCTTTGGGGAGTGGGTACTTGAAATTGACAGGTACCCGCTCCCACTTTCGCTGCAATTGGGGAAACAGAAGTTGTCCTCCCCCCTCCCTTTCCTTAGTCTTCTGGGACATGTGACAGGTCCATGAAGACTACAAAGCGCAGCGATTCTCGCGCATGCGCAGTGGGCACCCAGCTGTGAAGCTGCCACAGCCGGTTGCCCACACTAAAGATGCCGGCACCATGGAGAGAAGATGGCCGGTGAAACCAGCGGTGGTGTGGACACTGCTGGACCGAGGGACAGGTAAGTGGCTGTATTTTAAAAGAAAGTAGCTACAGTTTTTGTAGCTTTTATTTATTTTTTTTCTTCAGGTGGAACTCCACTTTAACTCCTTGGCGCCGGAACCTTCCGGCCCTTTAAGGGTTTCAGAAACTGGGAGGGGTGCGGGGTTTAGGGTCATGAGACCTCCGTGACATGCCGTCATGGCAGTCACATGATCGGGAAAGGTCCCGATTGAAAGAGGAGATCGGGACCTTTCTGTGAGTACCAGACATGTGTGCTGGGAGCGCGCTGGGTGCTCGCTCTCAGCACATATGTTTTTTTTTCAATAGAATGCAAATGTGCGGCCACTTGGCATCCAAGCCCAGATGCACATTTGCGTTTGGCCGGTGTGAAGAGGTTAAGCTGTGCTGGAGCTCCCGCCCATATCATCTTTTTATCCCTTGGTGTGTCATTTGTAACTCACGAAGATAGCAGAGGAACAAAGAAGCAGACAGAAATGACATTCAGTGCTCTGGATTGAGACAAGTGCACACTATAGAAGGATATGCTTTGTTCATATTTATTGCCGGAGTTTTACAACCACGTTAATGCATACATGTTAGCGTGCATTATGTGGTGTTTCGTTTTAGCACATTATTCAGAATGAATGGGCCGCCAATGCACCCTAATGTGCCTATTATTGCATCTTTGAAAGGACTGTAACTATTTCTCTTGTTTTGTTTTGTTTTTTTTATATCCGCCTAGTTATATACATTATATGCAGACAGACGTGAATCATTTGTATTAGCAGCATTGTATTAGAATATTATCAACATCAATTCAGAAGGCTGAAGAAAAATGCAAATCTCCTAAGGCTCCACTTATAATAGCTTGGTTATATTCTGTAAAATGTGCAAATAACATTTTAAATGTGATAACAGGAGCTGATTTGGATAGTTTTGTGTTGGAGGCAGTTATAGAATATAACATTGATACTCAGCAATCATTGCATAAAGTATTCCTGGTAGAAGATGAAAGTAAACCATAATTGAGGGTTACTTACACAAGCGACTGGAGGCTGGTGAACATTGGCTCTTGAACCATCCCGGACAACCCCCCTACACCCAACACAACACTGTGCCTGCAATGCTTTGTTTCATGGCTCTTGCCAAAAAGGTTACTCCCTGCTGGGGTACAACTTCCAAACGTGATTCATTCAAGTGAATGGAACCATGCCAAATTTGCCCTGCCACCATGTGTGGTGGTGTGGGCTTTCCAAGGTTCAACAGGCAATGAGGAGGAATGAAATCTACTTTTCAGAAGGTTGCCAAGGGCTGCCACTAGTATAAATAAGCCCTTAGTTTTCTAAAGCACTGTTTCATACATTTTTTTTTTTTTTGCAAATTCTTGTTTTCCCCTTTTGTATCCCGTGCCCCTCCCCTGAGGTTTCTTTGCAACCTTTTCATGTCTACATGCAGTCCAGTGATGGCTGTATGGTAGTTCTCAAGGTGGATTTCTTGACACACTACACTGGACTCAAGATGCTGTACTCAGGAAATCTGAATCAGAACCCTGAACTCAAAATGTTGGACTTTGGAAACTGCACTCTGAACATTAGACTCAGGATTCTGGATACAGGACACTGGGCTCAAGATACTGAAGTCAGAAGGCTGGACCCAGGACACGGGGCTCTGGAGTCATGACTTTGGATGTAGAACACAGGACACTGGAACCAGGATGATGAACCCTGAATGCTTGACTCTGGATGTAGGACACAGGACACTGGAACCAGGATGATGAACCCTTGATGCTTGACTCTGGATGTAGAACACAGGACACTGGAACCAGGATGATGAACCCTTGATGCTTGACTCTGGATGTAAGACACAGGGCACTGGACCCAGGATGATAAACCCTTGATGCTTGACTCTGGATGTAAGACACAGGGCACTGGACCCAGGATGATGAACCCTGGATGCTGGACTCTGGATGTAGGACAAAGGGCATTGGACCCAGGATGATGAACCCTTAATGCTTGACTCTGGATGTAAAACACAGGGCACTGGACCCAGGATGATGAACCCTGGATGCTTGACTCTGGATGTAAAACACAGGGCACTGGACCCAGGATGATGAACCCTGGATGCTTGACTCTGGATGTAGGACACAGGACACTGAAACCAAGATGATGAACCCTGGATACTTGACTCTGGATGTAAGACACAGGGCATTGGACCCAGGATGATGAACCCTGGATGCTTGACTCTGGATGTAGGACACAGGACACTGAAACCAAGATGATGAACCCTGGATACTTGACTCTGGATGTAAAACACAGGGCACTGGACCCAGGATGATGAACCCTGGATGCTTGACTCTGGATGTAGGACACAGGACACTGAAACCAAGATGATGAACCCTGGATACTTGACTCTGGATGTAAGACACAGGGCATTGGACCCAGGATGATGAACTCGGAATGCTTGACTCTGGATGTAGGACACAGGACACTGAAACCAAGATGATGAACCCTGGATACTTGACTCTGGATGTAAGACACAGGGCATTGGACCCAGGATGATGAACTCGGAATGCTTGACTCTGAATGTAGAACACAGGACACTGAAACCAAGATGATGAACACTGGATGCTTGACTCTGGATGTAAGACACAGGGCACTGGAACCAGGATGCTGGACTCTGGATGTTGGACTCTGGATGTAGGACACAGGACACTGGAACTAGGATTATGAACCCTGGATTCTAGGACACTGGGCACAGGACTCCAGACACTAGATTTAGGGCTCTGGATTCTGATTGCTGGACTCAGGACTCTGGACTCAGAATTCTGGAATCTGGACACTGAACTGAAGATGATGGAATCTGGATGTAGGACACAGGACACTGACTTAGGATACTGGAACCAGGATGCAGAACCCTGGATGCAGGAGCCTGGATGCTTGACTCAGGACACAGTACACTGGATTCAGAATTCTGGACTCTGGACACTGAACTCAAGATGATGGAATATGGATGTAGGACACAGGATACTGACTTAGGATACTGGAACCAGGATGCAGAACCCTGGATGCTGGACCCTGGATGCTGGACTCAGGACACAGGACACAACTCAGAAGACTGGACCTTGGGCTCTGGATTCAAGACGCTGGATTCTGGATGCAGGACTCTGGACTCAAGATGCTAGACTCTGGATGTAGGACACAGGAAACTGGAAGCAGGATGCTGGACTCAGGACACTGGACTCTGAATTTTGCACTCTGGACTTAGGGTGATGGACTTAGGACACTTGGACGAGGATGCTGGACTCTGGCCACTGGACATGGAAATCAGAACACTGGATCCAGAACACAGGACTCAGAACTTTGGATTCTGGACACTGAACTCAGAATGCTGGACTCTAGACCCTAGACCCATGACCCAGGACTTAGAGTATTTGACTTAGAATACTGGACCAAGAATGCTGGACTCAGGACACTGGATTTAGGACACTGGAACCAGGTGCTGGACCCTGGATTTTGGACTCTGGACTCAGGACAGTAGCCTTAGGACACTGGATTTAGGACACTGGAACCAGGATGCTGGACACTGGATGTTGGACTCTGGACTCAGGACACTAGCCTTAGGACACTGGATTTAGGGCACTGGAACAAGGATGCTGGATCCTGGATTTTGGACTCTGGACTCAGGACACTGGCCTTAGGACACTGGATTTAGGACACTGGAACAAGGATGCTCGACCCTGGATGTTGGACTCTGGACTCAGGGCATTGGACTCAGGAAAGTAGATGCAGGACATAGGATGCTGGATTTTTTGTACCAAATTTTAAATGTTATCTTTTTCTCTTGGCATATGTCTGGTATTATACTACTGTTTGTATCCTGAGGAAGTGGACTAAGTCTGGGGAATGCAGGGGTGGACTGACTATTTGGAAACTTGGGCAGTGCCCGAGGGCCCGGGGTCAGTAGGGGGCCCCATGAGATGCCCCTGGTACCTTTTTCATAGGCTTTTTTGAGTTTGAGCAAGGACACAGGGGACCCATGATCCCCTATTGCCTGGGGGCTCCATGAGTTGTCAGTCCGCCCCTGAACGTGTAGAGATGGCATGCCATTCCACCATTGCCTACAACGTTGGGCAAACATA
>NW_028318840.1:3100000-3140000 GCF_062004578.1 Staurois parvus
TTATTAAAGTGATTCTAAAGGTTCACTTATATAAACAAACAAACAAACAAACAAACATGTCATACTTACCTGCTCTGTGTAATGGTTTTGCACAAAGCAACCCCGATCCTCCTCTTCCTAGGTCCCCACCGAAGGCACTCCTGGCTCCTCCTCCCTCCTAAGTGTCCCCATAACAAGCAACTTGCTATGGGGGCACTCATGCATGTTCTCTCTTCTCTCTGCCCCGCTCCCCATTCTCTCCTCACTGGTTGTGATTGGCAGAAGCTAAAGGCTCCCTCTGCTGTGTCTGAGCCAATGAGGAGGGAGAGAGAGACGAGAGAGCCACTGCTCTAGTGCAGGGCCGGATCTAGCCTCTCATCTGGGGGTGCAGTAAAAAAAAAAAGGGCATAATGTCAACACTGTATGTAAGTCACTGACAGTCTGTCACACAGTATGACAGTGATGCAGGGAACCGGTATTCCTTGTTCACTCGGTATGCTTCTGTACCATGAGTCCCGACCTGGGAAACACAAGTATGTATCAGGCTGTTCTTAGAATGATTAAAAAAAAGCTGTACCCTCTTATGTCAACTATCCCTATCAGAGGTCTCCCTTACATCAGGAGTCTTTATCAGAGTGCCCCCTTACATTAGGGTCCGCATCAGAGTGCCCACTTACATTAGGGTACCCATCACAGTGACCCTTTCAGGGATTGTCCCTATATCAGAGTTCTCCCTTACATGGATTGCCCCCATCAGAGTGCGCCATTACATAGATTGTCCCCATCAGAGTGCGCCATTGCATGGATTGTCCTCATCAGATTGCCCCCTTATATGGATTGTCCTCGTCAAAGTGCCCCCTTACATACACTGTCTGCATCAGAGTGCCCCCCTTACATCGATTGCCCCATCACAGTGCCCCCTTACAGGGATTGTCCCCATTAGAGTGCCCCCTTACATCGATTGCTCCATCACTGTGTATCCCCTTACAGGGATTGTCCCTATGTCAGAGTCCTCCCTTACATGAATTGTCCCATCAGAGTGCCCCATTACATTGATTGCCCCATCACAGTGTCCCCTTATAGGGATTGTCCCCGTCAAAGTGCCCCATTACATTGATTGCCCCATCACAGTGCCCCCTTATAGGGATTTTCCCCATCATTGTGCCCCTTTACATTGATTTCCCAATCACAGTGCCCCCTTACAGGGATTGTCCCCATTATAGTGCCCCCTTACATCGATTGCTCCATCACGGTGTGTCCCTTTACAGGGATTGTCCCTATGTCAGAGTCCTCCCTTAAATGTTTTTTCCCCATCAGAGTGCCCCATTACATAGATTGTCCCCATCAGAGTCCTCCCTTACATGAATTATCCCTATCAGAGTGCCCCAATACATACACTGTCTGCAGCAGAGTGCCCCCTTACATTAATTTACCCATCACAGTGCCCCCTTACAGGGATTGTCCCCATCACAGCGTATTCTTACATTGATTGCTCCATCACTGTACCCCCTTACAGGGATTGTCCCCATCAGAGTGCCCCCTTTCATGGATTGTCCATGTCAGAGGGTCTCAATACATACACTGTGTGCATCAGTGTGCCCATTACATCGATTGCTCCCATCAGAGTGCCCCCTTGCATCAATTGCTCCCATCAGAGTGCCCCCTTACATCAATTGCTCCCATCAGAGTACCCCCTTGCATCAATTTCTCCCATCAGAGTGCCCCCTTACATTAATTGCTCCCATCAGAGTGCCCTCTTACATCAATTGCTCCCATCAGAGTGCCCCCTTGCATCAATTTCTCCCATCAGAGTGCCCCCTTACATCAATTGCTCCTATCAGAGTGCCCCCTTACATTAATTGCTCCCATCAGAGTGCCCCCTTGCATCAATTGCTCCCATCAGAGTGCTCCCTTACATCAGTTGCTCCTATCAGAGTGCACCTTACATTAATTGCTCCCATCAGAGTGCCCCTTGCATCAATTGCTCCCATCAGAGTGACCCCTTACATCAATTGCTCCTATCAGAGTGCCCCTTACAATAATTGCTCCCATCAGAGTGCCCCCTTGCATCAATTGTTCCCATCAGAGTGCCCCCTTACATCAATTGCTCCTATCAGAGTGCCCCCTTACATCACTTGCTCCCATCAGAGTGCCCCCTTACATCAATTGCTCCTTTCAGAGTGCCCCCTTACATCACTTGCTCCCATCAGAGTGCCCCCTTACCTAAAATATCCATATCAGAGTGTCAGAATGCCCCCTACTACATAACTGCCCCATCAGAGTTTTCCTTTACATCTGTTGTATTTAGGGGAGGCTTTGGGGGGGGGGGCTTGCCAAAGGTTTTTTACTTTAATGCATTAAGGTAAAAATAATAAACTCCTACCTTTAGAACCACTAGAATGCTATGAAAGAAAAAAAATCTCCTCTCTAAAAATATTATTATTAGGAGAGAAATTAAAAAATGTCACGAAATTCGCCTATTAAACGATTAGTTCAGGACCTGTTTTGCGTATTTTTGAGTTAATCCCTTACTTCAAGTGAGGTTGAAACACCTGCCTCCTCCCAGTAATAAAATATGTCTGTAATTTGGTTGATATAAATGTTTTCTTAGACCCAAGACATCGAACGTATCACACAAAGTCTTCCACGGGGTGTATTAAGCAGTACAATGCATTAATATTTTGGCTCGTGTTCATTTTTAATTTGTAGAAATGAGCCACCTGCTGTCATTATTCTTTGATAAAAGGATGTGGAGGATTGGCAACATATATTCTGAGAGATAATAGCACCGAATGAATAAATATTTGAATTTCTTCACAGTGGATATAGCTGGTTAAAACCATCTGACGGCATCTTCCCCGGTAATGTAGTGCTATTTTTATGATGAATTCTTCTACATAATAAAGTCAAATTTCAATAACTTTACAATCTGCAAAAATAAATTCCTGGCATGTCATTGTTTTGTACATTAACAGGACTTGGTGTCCTTTGAGTATAATTGTTTTTTGCCTATAGTACTCTAAAAAGCCATTGGTGAATGGTGGAACATACAGTATAACTTGGAAGGGGATGAGGGAAGGATGGGATACCCCAATAAACTGAAGAACTGGACAACTTGAGGACTCCTTAACTTTCTTACTGAACTGAGCACAAGGAATGTCCCATAGAATCTCTGTGCTGATGGTGACCAGTTCTCCTTCCAGTAATTAAAATCTACATAGAGTCACTGGCTTTCCAGCACTGGGGTCGTTTACTCAAACAACCACAGGATCATTGCTTGCCTCCTTCCGATATTCACCAGGCTCTTCTCATTGAGGGAGATGTAGACTCACACCAACATAGGACAGCTGAACTCTTTCCCTCCAACTTCCTCCTGGTTCTCTTCAGTGAGTGTCTCCAGACCAAACTAGATTCCAGAACTTTCAACGTGCAAATGCGCCCCCCAGCTAGCTGGGACCAGGTGTCTTCCTGATAATGCCTTCTAGTTTTCTGTCTCAGAGACAAAGCCCCTGCACAGGGGTTTCCTCCAGCATAACTGGACCCAAGAACACTACTCTGCTGCCTCATTACTCTGACTATTTAAAGGCTCTCCAACCACCTACTGGGCACACTTCCTAGGGATTGTCTGAAGACCCATAAATATTCAGGCTCTGTTCTTCCTCCCACTATAATTTTAAAATTCTCTAGAAGACAGGGGGATTGGGGGAAATAATCAGAGCAGTAGCCTACGAGATACTGAGCAGCCTTAAATAATCAACCCCCGCTCCTCAAATTACAGTGGAGTCAACTATATTTATCTAGCAGTCTACACTACACTAGGAGGGTGCTATACCGACACCATAGCCTACGTCATCTGCCAGGGAGACCTCTTTGTGTACTCATCCTGCCAGTCGGTGGGAGCCTATACTGCTATAGGTACTGGTTTCCCAGCTTGACCCATGATCGTGACACCTATGTACACTATATTGCCAAAAGAATTAGGACACCCCTCCAAATCATGTGATTCAGGTTCCAATCCCCACCATGGCCACAGGTGTATAAAATCATCACCTAGGCATGCAGACTGCTTCTACAAACATTTTTGAAAGAATGGGTCACTCTCAGGAGCTCAGTGACTCCAAGCGTGGTCCCGTGATAGGTGGCCACCTGTACAATAAGTCCATCCATGACATTTCCTGGCTACTAAATATTCCACGCTCAACTGTTAGTGGGATTATAACAAAGTGGAAGCAACTGGGAACAACAGCCACTTAGCCACCAAGTGGTAGGCCACGTCACATGACAGGGCGGGGTCAGTGCATGCTGAAGCGCACAGTGCGCAGAAGTCGCCAATGTCTGCAGAGTCAATAGCTAAAGACCTCCAAACTTGGTGTGGCCTTCAGATGAGCCCAACAACAGTGCGTAGAGAGCTTCATGGAATGGGTTTCTATGGCAAAGCAGCTGCATCCAAGCCTTACATCACCAAGTGCAATGCAAAGCCTTGGATGCCGTGGTGTAAAGCACGCTGCCACTGGACTCTAGAGAAGTGGAGATGTGCTCTCTGGAGTGACGATTCACGCTTCTCTGTTTGGCAATCTAATGGATGTGTCTGGTTTTGGTTTTGCCAGGAGAACAATACTTGCCTGACTGCATTGTGCCAAGTGTAAAGTTTAGTGGAGGGGGGATTATGGTGTGGGGTTGTTTTTCAGAAGTTGGGCTTCCAGTGAAGGGAACTCTTAAGCATACCAAGACATTTTGTACAATTTCATGCTCCCAACTTTGTGGGAAGAGTTTGGAGATGGCCCCTTCCTGTTCCAACATGACTGCGCACCAGTGCACAAAGCAAGGTCTATAAAGACATGGAGGAGCCAGTTTGGGGTGGAGGAACTTGACTGGCCTGCAAAGAGTCCTGTGGACGGCCTTCCCAGAAGAGTTAAAGCTGTTAAATAACTGCAGAGGGTGAGCCAACTCAACATTGAACCCTTAGGACTAAGACTATGATGCCATTAACGGTCATGTGTGTAGAAACCCATAAGGAAGAAAAACATATTTGAAATATATTTTAAAAATATTCTTCCCAAATATATTGACATATATTTGAAATACTACAATTTTGGCCGTATTCAATATATTATATATATATATATACTGTATGTTGAAATGCGTTTTTATTACAAAATATATGAACAATATTTTTAAAAATACATTTCAAATATACTGTATGTCTTTAAAAATGAAAATCTACATTTTTGGAATGCATTTACAAATATATGTAAAAATTACTTGTTAAAAAAAATCTGAAGAACATATTTAAAAAACTATTTTTTATATATTTTATAATATATAAAAACGCATTTCAACATGCAATATATATATATATATATATATATATATATATATATATTTATTGAAATATATTGAATATGGCCAAAATTGTAGTATTTCAAATATATATCAATATATTTGGGAAGAATATTTTTAAAATATATTTCAAATATATTTTTCTTCCATGTGGGCAGGCTGGGGAAGGACAAGACTAGTGATGAGCCAGGCCACCCATGGTTTGTTGAACTTCAGAAAAGTTCAGATTTTGAACCTGAACCCCATAAAAATCAATGGGCGTTGAATCTGTAAAATTAAAAATGCCCATTTTCTGGGCTATTAGGCAAGGGAGGATCAAAAAAATAGTAGCAAGGACTCTTTTACACGGGTGGCTGGTGGGTGGTAAAAACAGGTGACTGAGCGGTCCACCTGTAGTCTAATACACAACCGGAAGAGGCAGTTTACATGCTGCATCTGCGATGCTTTGCGTCGTGACCGCGGACAATTTAAAGTGGCATGTCAAGTATACCATTCCACGTGGGGAAGCCAGGCGTCCCAATACTTTTGGCAATTTAGTGTACATTTGGCTTTCTACTTTTCAGCATTTGAGAGACGTTTGTGCGCAGTTGTGCCATTCGAGCAATCTATATGTGGTGTAAATTTTCCAGAATGTAAAACAAAAAGGCAGATCGATGAGAGTTGTCCATAAAGACCATCAATACCTTTCAATGTCCATAAAAAGTATTGATTTTTGTCCTGCATTTGAATAGAAGTAATTGTCAGTGTTCTTAACACATATTAATCGGATATGGTCTGGCATATTTATTTTTTAACTTCCATCAGAGTCCTGGAAAAGTCCTCTGCCTGCTGCTCTACACTCAACCGCTTGATACCAACCTACCCAAGCATTGCTTCTGCCCAGGGGCGGACTGAGCATTTGGAAAGTCGGGAACTGCCCGAGGGCCCGGGGTCACTAGGGGGCCTCATTAGATGCCCCTGGTTCCTTTTTCATAGGCTTTTTTGAGTTTGGGCAAGGACACAGGGGCCCCATGATCCCCTATTGCCCGGGGGCCCCATGAGTTGTCAGTCCACCCCTGCTTCTACCATAGACCAAGGCTAAGCTATAAATATAGAATATCATCAGTGAAATGTTACTAATGCCGTAATGTATTGGAGAGTTCAGTGTTTGCTGGAGACCTTCATACGCTTAGCACAGCAATGAGCAATTTCTCTACCAGTCACTTGGGTTCTCTGTATTTCATTATTGTCCATAATGGCCGTTGTAAATATGCTTGATTTAACCTTTAGCCCTTCCGACAAATCATCCAGGAGTTGACATTTCATAAAGCAATCTAAGAACTTACTTTACTCGTTTCACTCGCTATCATTTCAAATATTCTCCATGTAGGTGTCATGATCGGTTTTCCCTGTTGCACACGTGCCATAAAGTGAATCATTGTCAATCTGCAAAGTCAAAAACATTCAGGATCAAATTAATTATGTCGTGAAGGGCTGGAAGCTAAAAATACTGAACGCACCTTGTTGAAGTCTTCTGATTTGTGATCCTTAGGGTAGGTTCACACTAGCCTGTGCTCTGAAAAGCGATCCGTGGTAGGCGGATAAGTTGAATGTCTCTTTTGTTCTTTATTTTTTGCTGATTGACAAATTAAAACGCAAAGCCAGGCTCTTGGCTCACGGTCACATCTCCATTGACTTGAATGGCCAAGTTTGATAGATGGTGCTACCTGTATACTTGACATGCCACTTTAAATTGTCCGCGGTCACGGCGCAAAGCATCGCAGATGCAGCATCTAAACAGTCTCTTCCGGTTGTGTATTAGACTACAGGTGGACCGCTCAGTCACCTAATTTTACCACCCACCAGCCACCAGTGTGAAAAAGTGCTTGCTACTATTTTTTTGATCCTCCCTTGCCTAGTAGCCCAGAAAATAGGCATTTTTAATTTTACAGATTCAATGCCCATTGATTTCAATGGGGTTCACATTCAAAATCTGAACTTTTCTGAAGTTCAGCAAACCCTGGGTGGCCTGGCTCATCACTAGTCTTGTATTAGACTACAGGTGGACCTCTCAGTCACCTGTTTTTACCACCCACCAGCCACCTGTGTGAAAGAGTCCTTGCTACTATTTTGATCCTCCCTTGCCTAGTAGCCCAGAAAATGGGCATTTTTAATTTTACAGATTCAACACCCATTGATTTCAGTGGGGTTCAGGTTCAAAATCTGAACTTTTCTGAAGTTCAGCAAACCCTGGGTGGCCTGGCTCATCACTAGTCTTGTATTAGACTGCAGGTGGACCCAGGGGCGGACTGACAACTCATGGAGCCCCCCGGGCAATAGGGGATCATGGGGCCCCTGTGTCCTCACCCATACTCACTACAGGTGGACCGCTCAGTCACCTGTTTTTACCACCCACCAGCCACCCGTGTGAAAGACTCCTTGCTACTATTTTGATCCTCCCTTGCCTAGTAGCCCAGAAAATGGGCATTTTTAATTTTACAGATTCAACGCCCATTGATTTCAATGGGGTTCACATTCAAAATCTGAACTTTTCTGAAGTGCAGCAAACCCTGGTTGGCCTGGCTCATCACTAGTCTTGTATTAGACTACAGGTGGACCGCTCAGTCACCTGTTTTTACCACCCACCAGCCACCCATGTGAAAGAGTCCTAGCTACTATTTTGATCCTCCCTTGCCTAGTAGCCCAGAAAATGGGCATTTTTAATTTTACAGATTCAACACCCATTGATTTCAATGGGGTTCAGGTTCAAAATCTGAACTTTTCTGAAGTGCAGCAAACCCTGGTTGGCCTGGCTCATCACTAGTCTTGTATTAGACCACAGATGGACCGCTCAGTCACCTGTTTTTACCACCCACCAGCCACCTGTGTGAAAGAGTCCTTGCTACTATTTTGATCCTCCCTTGCCTAGTAGCCCAGAAAATGGGCATTTTTAATTTTACAGATTCAACACCCATTGATTTCAATGGGGTTCAGGTTCAAAATCTGAACTTTTCTGAGGTTCAGCAAACCCTGGGTGGCCTGGCTCATCACTAGTCTTGTCCCTCCCCCAGCCTGCCCACGTGGTAGAAAAATATATTTGAAATATATTTTAAAAATATCCTTCCCAAATATATTGACATATATTTGAAATACTACAATTTTGGCCGTATTCAATATATTTCAAAATATAATTAAATAAATATATATATATATTTATATATATATACTGTGTATATATATATATATATATATATATATATATATATATACTGCATGTTGAAATGCGTTTTTATTACAAAATATTTGAAAAATATTTTTAGGAATTACATTTCAAACATACTGTATGTCTTTAAACATACAAATCTACATTTTTGGAATGCATTTACAAATATATGTAAAAATATATGTTAAAATAGTTTTTTTATATGTTGAATTAAAAATCTGAAGAATATATTTAAAAAATATATATTTTTAAAAATATTTTTCATATATTTTGTAATAAAAATGCATTTTAACATGCAATGTATATATATATATTTATTGAAATATATTTTGAAATATATTGAATATGGCCAAAATTGTAGCATTTCAAATATATGTCAATATATTTGGGAAGAATATTTTTAAAATATATTTCAAATATATTTTTATTCCATATGGGTGTGACAGGACAGTAAAAGGAAAAGAAGCAGATTGTTGAACTCTTCTCTCTGTCTCTCTGCACTGTCCTCCTCCCAGCATGTTTGCATATGAGAATTGCTTCTGCTTTCATCTCTCCTAGTTTGAACTCTGCTGTACAGGGAAAACAACAAATCAAATTCAGATTCTTACAAATCCAAAAAAAAAGCGAAAGTCCTGTGTACATAGCCAGCTCCATAAAGACATGGTTTGATGAGTTTGGTATGGAGAAACTCAAGTGGCCTGCACACAACCCTGACCTAAACTCTACTGAACATCTTTGGGGAGAATTAGAACTATATGTGGACATGGGCAGAGAGACAGACATTGGATTGATAGGTGGATGGATGGATGGATGGATGGATAGGTGAATGGACAGATGGACGGATAGATAGGTGGTTGGGCAGATGGATAGTTCAATGGATAGGTGGGAGTTTGGATTGATAGGTGGATGGACAGATAGGTTGGTGGGTGATTGGAAAGATGGATAGATCAATGAATAGGTGGGGGTGAGTGGCTGGATTGATAGGTGGATGGATAGATAGGTGTGTGGATGGACAGATGGATGGATGAATAGGTGGGTGGGTGGATGGACAGATAGATAGATAAATGGATAGGTGAGTGGTTGGATTGACAGGTGGATGGATAGATAGATGGGTGGTATGACAGATGGACGGGTGGATAGGTGGGTGGTTAGATAGATCGATGGATAGGTAGATGGATAGGTAGATGGATAGGTAGATGGATCGGTGGGTGGATGAATGGGTGGATGGATAGGTGGGTGGACAGATAGATGAACAGATAGGTGGGTGGGCGGATGGACAAATAGATCAATAGATAGGTGGGGGGGTGAGCTGTTGAATTGATAGGTGGATGGATAGATAGGTTGGTGGATGGACAGATGGATAGATGGGTGGATGGATGGACGGACAGAAAGATAGATCAATGGGTAGGTGTGGGGTGGGTGGTTGGATTAATAGGTTGGTGGATAGATAGATGGGTGAAACTAGATAGATAGATAGATAGATAGATAGATAGATAGATAGATAGATAGATAGATGATAGATAGATAGATAGATAGATAGATAGATAGATAGATAGATAGATAGATAGATAGACGGATCGGTGGGTGGATGAACTGATTGAAGGATAGGTGGGTGGATGAACAGATAGGTGTGTGTGCGGATAGACAGATAGATAGATCAATTGATAGGTGGGGGGTGAGGGGTTGGATTGATAGGTGGATGGATAGATAGATAGATAGATAGATAGATAGATAGATAGATAGATAGATAGATAGATGGGTGGAATGACAGATGAATGGATAGGTGGGTGGTTAGATAGATGGGTGGCATCACAGATGGATGGATAGGTGGGTGGTTAGATAGATAGATGGATAGGTGGATGGATCGGTGGGTGGGTGGGTGGATGGATGGGTGGATAGTTAGGTGGTTGGGTGGACAGGTAGATAAATGTATAGGTGGATGGACATATAGATAGATCAATTGATATGTGGGGGGTGAGTGGTTGGATTTATAGGTGGATGGATTGATAGGTTGGTGGATGGACAGATAGATAGATCAATGGAGAGGTGGGGGGTGAGTGGTTGAGTGGTTGGATTTATAGGTGGATGGATTGATAGGTTGGTGGATGGACAGATAGATAGATCAATGGAGAGGTGGGGGGTGAATGGTTGAGTGGTTGGATTTATAGGTGGATGGATTGATAGGTTGGTGGATGGACAGATAGATAGATCAATGGAGAGGTGGGGGGTGAGTGGTTGAGTGGTTGGATTTATAGGTGGATGGATTGATAGGTTGGTGGATGGACAGATAGATAGATCAATGGAGAGGTGGGGGGTGAGTGGTTGAGTGGTTGGATTTATAGGTGGATGGATTGATAGGTTGGTGGATGGACAGATAGATAGATCAATGGAGAGGTGGGGGGTGAATGGTTGAGTGGTTGGATTTATAAGTGGATGGATTGATATGTTGGTGGATGGACAGATGGGTAGATCAATTGATAGGTGGGGGGTGAGGGGTTGAGTGGTTGGATTTATAGGTGGATGGATTAATAGTTTGGTGGATGGACAGATGGATAGATCAATGGAGAGATGGGTAGATGGACGGACGGATTAGTGGGTGGTTAGATAGATAGATGGATGGATGGATGGACACCATAAGTAATTGATTTTTAATTAATCCAATATAAACATTAAAAAAAATCAAAGACAAATGGAAGGGAGTCTGGCAGCCCCATGTGGCCACAAAATGATTTGCTGTGACGTTTTCAAAGACCTTTTTTTAATAGCACACATTGCATAATCACATTCCATTTTGAGGCCAATTAGACACTTTGAAAGTTAGCAAAGTTGATTTTTCACAGTGTTTTAATGAACCAGATTTGCCTAAAAAAAATAATCCAGCTTTGAATTATCTTTCCTTCTCACCCAGCCCTATGCGATCCTCCTTTCCCTCTGCGTAGCTGCTGTGCTCTGTGTCAACAGCAATGTTGCTGTACAGATGCTTTGAAATTCCAAGTACATGACAAAATATTACGGTCGTAATTAGCATCGGCATCTGTTTCGCGTTTCATGCCCCGTGCACATTTCCACCCCATTGTGCCTGGTGCCAGCTACTGTAAATGTGATAAATGAAGACGCGTGAAACTTAAAATTGTTCGTTAACATGAAAATGTATTTAAAAAGAAGCAAAAATGCACATAAAATTCATTAATTTTTAATGAAACAAGCAACCAAAAGAATTAAAAAAAACAAAAAAAGACTTGATCATCCAGTTGTGTCTTCTTTTAATAAAAAGAGATGGATTGGCTAACGAAGTAAAGATGAGATGGAAGGATCTGACGTTGATTTAATATCAGCGTGTGGGCAATCACTAAGACACCGAGTAGCTGCTGCTTCTTGTAAATGTTAACTTACTGATGACTGGACTTAATTTGATTGAGGCGTTCAGCTGAGCTCATGGATTTGGACTCAAAGGGAAAAATCTTGCTGGACTTAGGCTATTGCGTTATAAATTTCTGATTTTTAACGGGCATTTTTAAAGCTCGGTTAAAGCCTAACATTTCTTCCTTGTTATTGGATCAGGCTGCATAATATGTAAGAACATGGCATTTTTATTTTTTTGTACTATATATATGTTTGCTAAGCACTGCTAGAGCTGCCCTATGTTGGCGGCCCACTAAGAGAGCCAAACCACTGCTCTCATGAAGATCCAAGCAGTTGTCAGGGAAAAGAGCTTTACATCTGTGCACATCTGGGTTCCCGGTGCCGGTTCCTGTGCCAGTGCGCATGCGCACGTGGTTGCGCGCACCCGTGCACACACTGACGTGCACAGGTGGGCTATTTAAACCCCTGCTGCAAATAGAATGGTGCCTTCTGGTCTACTACGTCCTGTGCCTGTATCCTGACTCCTGTTATCCACCTGCTTGACCTTGACTACATTTGAACTCTGCCTGTGCCGATCTGGCTCATCCCTTGACTATCCATTTGCCTGCTCCTCTGTACCCAGGGGCGGACTGACCATTTGGAAACTCGGGCACTGCCCGAGGGTCTGGGGTCAGTAGGGGGCCCCATGAGATGCCCCTGGTACCTTTTTCATAGGCTTTTTTGGGTTTGGGCAAGGACACAGGGGCCCCATGATCCCCTATTGCCCGGGGGCCCCATGTGTTGTCAGTCCGCCCCTGTCTGTACCTGATCTGCCCGATTGATCCTGACCCGGCTTGCCTGACAATTCTATCTCTTCTGCCCGTGACTATTCCTGGCTGCCTGCTGCCATGGTTGTCCGCATCTCAGCTACACCTTTCTGCTGCTTCACCTGCTCACCTGCATTCTGCAACTGACCTGCATCCTGGTCTCCCTGGTCTTCACCTGCCAGCTGTCACCGCGGACCTGCCAGGCACTCATGCCCAGGGGCGGACTGACAACTCATGGGGCCCCCGGGCAATAGGGGATCATGGGGCCCCTGTATCCTTTCCCAAACTCAAAAAAGCCTATGAAAAAGGTACCAGGGGCATCTCATGGGGCCCCCTACTGACCCCGGGCCCTCGGGCAGTGCCCGAGTTTCCAAATGGTCAGTCCGCCCCTGCTCATGCCTCTCCTAGCTCGATACCTTCTGTCTACCCTATCAGGGGTCCTGACCGGGAGTGGTAAGAGGACGCCCTCTCTCCACATCAGGCTTCCCAACCAGGTACGTTTCAGCGGTCCTGAGGTCTGACACTCCTCATGCACATGTCATTCACAAGTGGAAACCTATTGCAAGATTTGCAATGTTGGTGGAACCCTCCTACACATAATCATTTATTTTATTTGGATATTTGCATATGGGTGGTGGACTTTAGGAGAGCAGTTTCTGTGGAGTGTTATGGGCGAAATCCAGACTGAAGAGGATCGAGAAGGTTAATCTCAGTGGTGGCAAGGTGGTAGTTCAGCCAGTTGTAGACTAGATGTTCAATGAGTTTGGAGGCAAATGGGTGTAAGGGGATGGGTCTAAGGTTGCTAAGATTGGTGGGGTCCAGTGAGGCTTTTTTAAGGATGGGGGTGATTAGCACATGTTTTAGAAAGTTGGGGAAGATGCCAGTAGAAAAGGAGAAATTTATGAATTATGTTTTATAAGAATTGATATGTTCGTTTGAGTTGAGTATGTAGATGTATATGCGGCCATTTTCCCTTCAGTAAAATGGCAGTTTTGAATTCCTGCCCTTGATGTGGGACAGAATATAAGGAACCGCCTTTCAGACATCTTGATCCCTTGTAAAAGTCCAGGAAGTGACGAAACGCGTCAGTACACATGACTTCTGACGCACTTGCGCATACCGAAAGTGCCGACGCAGCCATTTTCTAAGTGGGAACATGCAGTTCCCTGCATACAGGACTACACCTAAGCGATTTTAGATGGTTGGAAGCTGATATTTTCCTATTACAATGTAAGATACTTAATAAAGATTTAAGATATTTTTATATACCGCTGATTATCTCCTGTTTTACCTTATGAGGATTATGGAAGAATGGCACAGGAACATTAGGAGGTCTGGAGAGTGATATTATCTATTGTTCCAAGCCTGTCATTCATTTCCAGAGGGTAATTATCCATTTGCTGCACCAGTTGGAGGAGATCACTTGGGTTTCACCAATATCCACTGTTTTATAACTTGTTACATATTTTCAGAGGGTAATCATCCATTTTTACACCAGTTGAAGGAGATCACTGTTTTGTTTTCACTATTATTGAGTGTGTAGTGCCTACTTTAGAGTTTTTTGGGGTTTCTAGTTCACCTATTATTTCAAAATTTATGTTTATAGTTTGTAGTTGGAATGGTCACGATTTTGATTACCATCAAGAGTTTATTTATTCATTGAGAGTTGGATTCACATATTCCATATATATATATATATATATATATATATATATATATATATAAATATATATATATATATATATTTTATTTTATTTTTTTTCACGCTATGCAAAGGCATGATACACGGTTTTCCACAAGTTTTGCATGTTTATTTAAGTTTAAAGGGTAATACACTAATATGAGTTTATATTTTTGAGGTTCACGAAGATTTTAGAAGACTCAATTTTGGATGTTTGAAGAAGGATACGAGTAGGTTTGAGGATTTTAAAAGAATTCAGAGACACTTGGAACATTTTTTTTGTTTTTTCTGCTTTTGGACTATTTTCTTATATTTATATTTCTTTTGGAATTTACTGATTTTTTTTATTTATCATTTATTACTTAGCTTATTTTTCGCTCCATAAGACGCACCTGACCATAAGACGCACCTAGGTTTTAGAGGGGAAAAACAAGAAAAAAAATATTCTGAACCAATGGACTGCAGACACAGTACAGGGGATGACCAGAGACTGCGGACACAGTACAGGAGATGACCAGAGACTGCAGACAGTGCAGGAGATGACCAGAGACTGCGGACAGTACAGGAGATGACCAGAGACTGCGGACACAGTGCAGGAGATGACCAGAGACTGCGGACACAGTACAGGAGATGACCAGAGACTGCGGACACAGTGCAGGGGATGACCACAGACTGCGGACACAGTGCAGGGGATGACCAGAGACTGCGGACACAGTGCAGGGGATGACCAGAGACTGCAGACACAGTGCAGGGGATGACCAGAGATTGCGGACACAGTGCAGGGGATGACCAGAGATTGCGGACACAGTGCAGGGGATGACCAGAGACTGCGGACACAGTGCAGGGGATGACCAGA
This sequence comes from Staurois parvus, assembly GCF_062004578.1. NCBI lineage: Eukaryota > Metazoa > Chordata > Amphibia > Anura > Ranidae > Staurois > Staurois parvus. The sequence goes on from NW_028318840.1 coordinate 3,115,228, forward strand.
GACTGCGGACATAGTACAGGGGATGACCAGAGACTGCAGACAGTGCAGGGAATGACCAGAGACTGCAGACAGTGCAGGGAATGACCAGAGACTGCGGACAGTGCAGGGAATGACCAGAGACTGCAGACAGTACAGGGAATGACCGGAGACTGCAGACCTTTGGGGAGGGAGGGGGAGCGGGTACCTGAATTTGACAGGTACCCGCTCCCACTTCCGCGGAGTTGTCCTTCCTTCCTTCTTCCCGGGCCAGCTTCTGTGACAGCTGGGTGCCCACTGCGCATGCGCGAGAAGCGCTGCGCTTTGTGAATGGCCCGGCGCCTTCTGGGACCTGTCATGTGTCCCAGAAAACACCGGATCATTCACAAAGTGCAGCACATGCGCAGTGGGCACCCAGCTGTCACAGAAGCCAGCACAGGAAAACTGTGCAGCACTGGAGCGAGGAACAGGTGAGACCCTGCAGGAGAGAACAGCTGAGTGGCCGGCCCGGTATTCTGACATGGTGGCGGCAGAAATACCGGACCGGATGCTTTATATTCGCTCCATAAGACGCACTGACATTTTCCCCCCTTTTTTGGGGGGAAAAAAGTGCATCTTATGGAGTGAAAACTACGGTATATTTTAATTTATTTATTTATCTATGTATTAAGTTAGACATATTTAGGTGTAAAGAAGAGTGTGGTTATATCCATAGAGACAACCTGGTGCTGAAAAAAGAAGAGAAGGGTTAAGATAACGAATGTTTTTATGGGTAACTGTTTGGTAGTTGGAAGACAAGGAGGAGGAAGACAAAGAGAGAGTGAAGATAATAAGAGAGTGATCAGAGAGAGGAAGAGGAAAGTTGGTGAGGTTGCAAGGAGTGCAGAGGTAGGAGAATACAAGGTCGAGGCAGTTACCATTCGGGTGAGTAGAAGCATGCGTCCATTGTTTTAGGTCAAAAGAAGTGGTTAGGCTCAGAAGTTTAGAGGTAGCAGGAGTGTTAAGATTAACAGAGATGTTGAAGTCACCAAGAATGATTGTGGGAATTTCAGGAGAATTAATTAAATGAAGTAATATAAAAACAAATACCTGTCATAAGAAAATATTCACCTATTAAAAATGTAATATAAAAATAAATACCTGTCATAAGCAAATATTCACCTATTAAATAATGTAATATAAAAATAAATGCCTGTCATAAGCAAATATTCACCTATTAAATACTGTAATATAAAAAAAAATACATGCAATAAGTATTAAAAATGTAATATAACGTAATATATATAAAAAATTCCTGTAATAAGTAAATAATCACCTATTGAATAAAATAATATAAAAATATATTTAATAAATATGTACCTATTAAATAATGTAATAAAAAGAAATACCTATAATAAATAAATAAAAACTCACCTATTATTTATTTAAGACTGAGCATTTGCCTAATGGACCGAGGCCGCTGGGTCACATGTTCTAACAAGCAGGGCCCCATTGGTTCTGAGCGATGGGGTATATGGGAAACAGGCAGCACTGTGCGTTGTATTATTCCCCAGTGAGCAAGGAGTGGGTGAGGACAGTAACTCCACTGATGCTCTGACCCCATCCCATGCCATGTAGCCTGTATGCTTGGGACTAGGGAGGCCACAGGATAGGAGCTGAGATTGGCAGCCAGCAACGCTGACAGCCTGTGGATGGTGAGCCTGGCTGCCCAGAACCAGGTAGGTCCTTCTCCCAGTGGCCAAGGTAATCAGTGACAGGTGGCCAGTATGGGGCGAAGAGAAAAGGAAATTACAGGGAATGCCAGCACTGCCAGCCTCATCTATGGGGCTCCCCCTGTCAAAGAGAGTGGTCGGAGGGGGACTGTAGATAGAGCTACTGGAAGTAGAGGGCTTTGGGTGGTATAGCTGTGGAGAGCAAAGTGACATCTGGGGGTGGAGTTATGGAGAGTAGAGGGGCCTTTGCGGTAGAAGCTATGGAGAGTTGAGTGGCATTTGGGAGTGGAACTATGGAATACTAAGTGACATTTAGGGGTGGGGCTATGGAGAAGGAGCTTTGTGAGCAGGGCTATTAAGAATAGAGAAGGGCATAGTAGGCAGTGCTATGAAGAGTGTGGGGTAGTGGGGCTATAAAGAGTACAGAAGGGTGATGGGCAGGGCTATGGAGAGCTGATTGGGGTTATGAAGCTAAGTGATGGGCGTGAAGTAATAATGCACAGTCACCTAATAATGTGCACTAACCTCTAGTAATCAATCAGTGAGCACTGATAATGTGCAGTAACCTCTAGCTACCAATAAGTGAGCACTGATAATGTGCAGTAACCTCTAGCTACCAATCAGTGAGCACTAATAATGTGCAATAACCACTAGCTACCAATCAGTGAGTAGTAAGAATGTGCAATAACCTCTAGCAACCGTTCAGTGAGTGGTAAGAATGCGCAGTAACCTCTATCAAGCAATCAGTGAGCACTAATAATGTGCAGTAACTTCTAGAAATCAATCAGTGAGCACTATTAATGTGCAGTAACCTCTAACTACCAATCAGTGAGTGTTAAGGATGTGCAATAACCTCTAACAACCAATTAGTGAATAGAAATGATATACATTAACCTCTAGCATTCAATCAGAAAGCAGAAATTGTGTGTTGTAAACACTAGCAACTAATCAGTGAGCCTGTTTTTTGTCCCAGTCTGGACCTGATTACAGGTTCTTTTTTCTTTTCTTTAAATACATTATTTATTAGGTGAGTTTTAATTTACTACAGGTATTTATTTTTATATTACTTTATTTATTAGGTATTTATTTACTACATTCATTTATTTTTATATTACTTTATTTATTAGGTGAATATTTATGTATGACTGGTATTTATTTTTATATTATATTATGTAATAGTGAGTATTTATTTATGCCAGAGGCAGCCATGAGGAAAGGGAGACCAGAGGCTGTCAGATGTTAGATGCTTTATGAATGTTATACTTACTGGCAGAGACTTTTACTGTATTGTTTTTACTTTTTACATTTGTCATCATGTAACATAAATGAAGGATGTTTGTTTTGTCCAGTTTTTTGTCCCCCTTATACATGGTGATCATATCCCCCCTTATGTATTATACATGGAGATCATATCCCCCCTTATGTATTATACATGGAGATCATATCCCCCCTTATGTATTATACATGGTGATCATATCCCCCCTTATGTATTATACATGGAGATCATATCCCCCCTTATGTATTACACATGGAGATCATATCCCCCCTTATGTATTATACATGGAGATCATATCCCCCCCTTATGTATTATACATGGAGATCATATCCCCCCTTATGTATTACACATGGAGATCATATCCCCCTTATGTATTATACATGGAGATCATATCCCCCTTATGTATTATACATGGAGATAATATCCCCCCCTTATGTATTATACATGGAGATCATATCCCCCCTTATGTATTACACATGGAGATCATATCCCCCCTTATGTATTATACATGGAGATCATATCCCCCTTATGTATTATACATGGAGATCATATCCCCCCTTATGTATTATACATGGAGATCATATCCCCCCTTATGTATTATACATAGAGATCATATCCCCCGTATGTATTAAACATGGTGATCATATCCCCCCTTATGTATTATACATGGAGATCATACCCCCCCCTTATGTATTACACATGGAGATCATATCCCCCCTTATGTATTATACATGGAGATCATATCCCCCCCTTATGTATTATACATGGAGATCATATCCCCCCTTATGTATTACACATGGAGATCATATCCCCCCTTATGTATTATACATGGAGATCATATCCCCCTTATGTATTATACATGGAGATCATATCCCCCCCTTATGTATTATACATGGAGATCATACCCCCCTTATGTATTACACATGGAGATCATATCCCCCCTTATGTATTATACATGGAGATCATATCCCCCTTATGTATTATACATGGAGATCATATCCCCCCTTATGTATTATACATGGAGATCATATCCCCCCCCTTATGTATTATACATGGTGATCATATCCCCCCTTATGTATTATACATGGAGATCATATCCCCCTTATGTATTATACATGGAGATCATATCCCCCCTTATGTATTATACATGGAGATCATATCCCCCCTTATGTATTATACATAGAGATCATATCCCCCGTATGTATTAAACATGGTGATCATATCCCCCCTTATGTATTATACATGGTGATCACATCCCCCCTTATGTATTATACATGGTGATCACATCCCCCCTTATGTATTATACATGGAGATCATATCCCCCTTATGTATTATACATGGAGATTATATCCCCCTTATGTATTATACATGGAGTTCATATCCTCCTTATGTATTATACATGGAGATCATATCCCCCCCTTATGTATTAAACATGGAGATCATATTCCCCCTTATGTATTATACATAGAGATCATATCCCCCGTATGTATTATACATGGTGATCATATCCCCCCTTATGTATTATACATGGAGATCATACCCCCCTTATGTATTATACATGGAGATCATATTCCCCCTTATGTATTATACATAGAGATCATATCCCCCGTATGTATTATACATGGTGATCATATCCCCCCTTATGTATTATACATGGTGATCATATCCCCCCTTATGTATTATACATGGACATCATATCCCCCCTTATGTATTATACATGGAGATCATATCCCCCCTTATGTATTATACATGGAGATCATATCCCCCCTTATGTATTATACATGGACATCATATCCCCCTTATGTATTATATATGGAGATCATATCCCCCCTTATGTATTATACATGGACATCATATCCCCCCCTTATGTATTATACACGGTGATCATATCCCCCCTTATGTATTATACATGGAGATCATATCCCCCCTTATGTATTACACATGGTGATCATATCCCCCTTTATATATTATACATGGAGATCATATCCCCCTTTATGTATTATACATGGAGATCATATCCCCCTTATGTATTATACATGGAGATCATATCCACCCTTATGTATTATACATGGTGATCATATCCCCCCTTATGTATTATACATGGAGATCATATCCCCCTTATGTATTATACATGGAGATCATATCCCCCCTTATGTATTATACATGGAGATCATATCCCCCCCTTATGTATTATACATGGTGATCATATCCCCCTTATGTATTATACATGGTGATCATATCCCCCCCTTATGTATTATACATGGTGATCATATCCCCCTTATGTATTATACATGGAGATAATATCCCCCTTATGTATTACACATGGAGATCATATCCCCCCTTATGTATTATACATGGAGATCATATCCCCCTTATGTATTATACATGGAGATCATATCCCCCCTTATGTATTATACATGAAGGTCATATCCCCCTTATGTATTATACATGGAGATCATATCCCCCTTATGTATTATACATGGTGATCATATCCCCCCTTATGTATTATACATGGAGATCATATCCCCCTTATGTATTATACATGGAGATCATATCCCCCTTTTGTATTATATGTGGAGATCATATCCCCCCTTATGTATTATACATGGAGATCATATCCCCCCTTTTGTATTATATGTGGAGATCATATCCCCCCTTATGTATTATACATGGTGATCATATCCCCCTTATGTATTATACATGGAGATCATATCCCCCCTTAATCTCCTTTTTTCAAGGGAGAATAAATTTGGTTCCTCTAATCTTTCCTCATAGCTGATCTCCTCCATGCCTCTTATCAGTTTGGTTTCCCTTCTCTGTACTTTCTCCAGTTCCCCAATGTTCTTTTTGTGAATTGGAGCCCAAAACTGAACTGCATATTCCAGATGAGGTCTTACTAATGATTTGTATCGGGGGAAATGATATCTCTCTCTCTGGAGTCTATACCTCTTTGGCTAGCTTAGGAAACCACAGCTTGGCATAGGTAAGCAAACTATTTTTTTTTTTCTGGGAAATAAATTGTCACACATCGTACATCTCAGTGTCAGTCTCTCCATTGTGTGATACCTGTATCATATCATCTCAGTGCTCTGAACTGTATCCTAGGGATCTGAAAAAATTCCCATTGGACACATTACAGGCATTATGTCATGTACCTTGGTTGGAGGCCGAGTTGACTAGAGAGCTGATCTGATGATCTGATGAGAGAGCTACCTCTAGTCCGAGCACCCCTGAATGTGGTGACAAAGGAACTAGGCTCAAAGAAGCATGGGTGCCGGTAGCTTGGTAGCAGTTGACTGCAGGGGTCAGCATGAGCCAGGGTCAAGGACAATGACACAGAACAGGGGCGGACTGACACCTCATGGGGCCCCCAGGCAATAGGAAATCATGGGGCCCCTGTGTCCTCGCCAACACTCAATCCACACCCAAAAAAGCCTGTGAAAGGTATCAGGGGCATCTCATGGAGCCCCCTACTGACCCCAGGCCCTCGAGCAGTGCCTGAGTGCCCGAATGGCCAGTCTGCCCCTGACACAGAAGCGTGGTCAGGTAACAGGCTGAGGTCAGTACCAGGGACACAGGCAGAGCATGGTCTAGTAACAGGCTAAGGTCAGCACCAGGGAAAAAGGCAGAGACTAATCAGAAGTAAGCCGAGGTCAGTATCCAAAATCCACAGAGCAAGATCAGGAACTACGTAGATCAGCATTATCGAAAATTCCACAATAGGGACCCCCGGTGCCTTAAGTTTATTGCCATCGACATTATTAAACACCATTGGAGGGGTATTTATAAAAGAAGGTCTGTATCAAAATTAGAAACCAAGTGGATTTTCGAGTTACTGTCAGGCTCCGCCCAACGGGATCTCTAGTGGTCCACGGCACGGGGTTTCCCAGGACGCGGAGTCTAAGTCCCAGTCTGCCTTTTCACCAGGGCCCCTGATGGTGGGGATGGACTTGGTGCAAGACTGAAACCAGGTCGCGTTCCTGGGCACCCCCGGCAGCGGCAGAGGGGTCCCGCTGAGGGTATGTGCCCGGGTTGAGCCTGCTGTGAAGGGGATGACAGATCCCGATCCGAGCGGGATGCATGGGCGACTGTCAGGGGTAAGCAAGGTCAGACTAGCCGGGTTGGTATCGTGCGGGCAGCGTGGTACAGGGGGAGTAAGCGGAGAATGGTCGGGGTCACAAGCCAGGTTCAGCAGGTTGCGGGCAGCGCGGTACCGAGGGTCAGGCAGAAGGATGGTCAGGGACGAGCCGGGGTCAGAGCAGGAGAGGGTCAGCGTATATCAGAACAGGCAGAGTTTGGCAACAAGGAAACGTACTTACAGGACTGGAACAAGACCTTGCGGCAACTTGGATATGCCCAGGGCCGTTTAAATAGAGCGCCCTGTTCTTCCATTGGTGCGGCCGCGATAGCTAGTGCGCATGCGCGGCTGCCGCCGCGATCGCCGAGGACCCAGCGCTCTGCGCATGTGCACACCGCCGCGAGCCCGGGATCCCTGACAGTTACAATTCCTCTCTTCACTAGGCTTGAATGTAGATTTGGACATTTATTGTTTTATTGACACTAGTTAATTTTATTCATTGATCCAATCTCACTCATTATTTTAATGTCATACCTTTGACACCTAGACTAGCATACTGTTTTTTTTGGTGTGTATAGTATACTATATTCCATTTTTATGTGCGGGGATTTTCTATGGATATAATGTTCATATTACAGTGCTGGGACACATTTATCTAACTCGCGCCCCCCCCCCCTTTTTTTACATATGGGATCTTAGCACTATGTTGAATTTTATATGACATCTTATTTTAGTCCTTCTTGTTTCAATTACATTATTCAGATTTTATTATTATTACTATGATGACAACATTTATACTATATATTGTTTATATTATATTATTTATTCAGTTATATTTATTTTACCATATTTATGTGATACAATTTAACTAGTTATGCCCCTGGGTGCATGAGTTTAATTTAATTTTATGGGTTGCATTTTTACATTTATATTTATTTTTATATGATATTATGCAATCTTTTATGTAATAAGATTGTTTTGTTCTTTACCATCAAAAGACCTTTAATGGAATAGTGCAATTTGGAACTAGGAGTTCCACGTAATTAATTAACTGGCAGTTCTAACAAATAACCTGTACACCCAGGCTACAGTAAAATGGAGTCCCCGTTTTTGAGTTTCCTGTGCTTCCTGTGCTTCTATACATTTTGATAGAAGCATGGTTTCACAGCTATTATATTTTACTTAATCATCTAATTTGCCTCTTATTCACTTCCTACCTAAGAGACAACAGCAAGCCAACCATATTTACTAACTCAAATTTCAAAAGTGGAAGAGGTTCCTCACCAGAGAGGTCCTCAACCTCATTACAGCTTGGTTTAGGAGATAGCATTCGAATACTTGACCACCCTCAAAGGCTGCTGTGGCATGAAATATCTCCGCTACTCAACAAGTAGCTCTCGATAAAAATTGCTACTTGGGGTGGGAGAGTGGGAACATTCCTCCGACACTGTAGGTCTTCACCGGAAGCCATATAAATTTGGCCAGAGCGATCACTTGCTACTGAAGAGTGGGAAACAAGAGCCTGTCAGATGCTTTTTAGATATGTTCAGGGGCGGACTGACCATTTGGAAACTCGGGCACTGCCCGAGGGCCTGGGGTCAGTAGGGGGCCCCATGAGATGCCCCCGGTACCTTTTTCATAGGCTTTTTTGGGTTTGGGCAAGGGCACAGTGGCCCCATGATCTCCTATTGCCCGGGGGCCCCATGAGTTGTCAGTCCACCCCTGGATATATTGTTTAGTGGAAACTTGGACATTGATGCATTTTGCAAATATATCAATTATTGAGACAAACTTTTTTTTGTCCATTGTCCACCATCATGTAACATAAATGATTTTTCCAGAGGGGTGTTTCTTTTGTCCAGCTTTTACCATAAGCCAGTTGACCTCCACTAATGCACCACAAGTATTTTTTGCTGTTAGAAGGCCCTTTCATTTGTGTCCATCTTGGTGTCCACCTCTCCATTGTACGATAGCTCTATCATGTCATCTCAGTTCTCTGATCTGTCTTTTAGTGTTGCTTGGAAACATCACAAATACACATCGGTGTCCAGATTATTTGCGGTAATAGCAAAGATGCCGGACCCAAAATGGCCATTAAAAGTACCTTTCATGTACAGTAGCTTAGCAGTTATCACTAGGCAATGTTGGGCCCCGGGTTTCAATTCTTGCGCACGCATTTTCTGCTTTAAAACAGAACTAAATTATCCCATCAACAAGAGAAATACTCATGAAATCCACACTTCTTTTGTATAAAATAACGTGGAATGTACAAGAATCCAAGAATAATTTTCTGATCTCCTCTTTACATTTGGACCCCATCCCAGCTGCTGAAGCTGACATCAGTTTTTCTTGGTTCCAAAACTTTTTTTTCCCTGAAGTGTACCGCTGCTAGACATGAGCACGCCAGAAATTCTCATTTCATTTTGGATGCATTTGTTAACCGCTTCCCAACCACCCTATAGTAGATATACTGCTACAGGGCAACACTGGTACACATTTCCAGGTAGGGGGTGCATGCCATTCGCAACTGTGGTTGTCAATCACCAGGTCCTGGATTACTTGCTGACGCATGGTGATTGCTGAGCATCTCCAATGGGGAGGAGAACTATCAGTGCATGCACACCCATCCAAAGCAGTGTGATTACAGTGAAGCACACACACACACCACCCCCTAGCACACAGCTAACCCTTTGATTGCCCCTCATGTTAACCCCTTCCTTCCCAGTGCCATTAGTACAGTGTCAGTGCTTTTTATTAGCACTGATTATTTATTTATTTCAGGTACTTATATAGCTCTGTCAATTTACTCAGCGCTTTACATATATATTGTACAATCACATCAGTCCCTAACCCTCAAGGGGTGTACAATCTAAGGTCCCTAACTTACATTCATACATACACATACTAGGGACAATTTAGACAGGAGCCAATTCACCTACCAGCATGTCTTTAGGGTGTGGAAGGAAACCAGAGTACCCAGAGGAAACCCACGGAGGAACAGGGAGAACATGCAAACTCCAGGCAGGTGGTGCCGTAGTTGGGATTCAAAAAAATGACCCGAGCACTGCCAGGCAGAAGTGCTAACCATTTAGCCACTGTGCTGCCCACTCGCTATATTTGTGTCACTGGGGATGTCAGTGACACCAAGTCAGTTCCCCCCAGTGTCAGAATGCCCGCCACAGACCATCAGTCCCTCTATAAGTTGCTGATTGCCGCCATTACTAGTAAAAAAAAAAAAAAAAAAAAAAATTCCAGTATCTATACCCCCATTTGTAAACGTTATAACTTTCACATAAACCAATTAATTTACATGTATTTGGATTTTTTTTAGCAAAGACACGGAGCAGAATACATTTTGCCCTAAATTTATGACGAAATTTGATATTTGACATTTTTTTACTGGACGTGTTTAATAGCAAAAACTCAAAAATATGTTTTTTTTCTCAAAATTGTCGATCTTTTTTTTCTATAGTGCAAAAAATAAAAAACCCACAGGCGATCAAATACCACCAAAAGAAAGCTCTATTTGTGGGAAAATAGGATGTAAATTTAATTTGGGTGCAGTGTTGCACTGTATTGGTGTCACTGGGGATGTCAGTGACACCAAGTTAGTTCCCCCCAGTGTCAGAATGCCACCGCAGTCCCGCTATATGTCTCTGATTGCCGCCATTACTAGTAAAAATGTAAAAAACTTAAAAATTCCAGTATCTATACTGCCATTTGTAAATGCTATCACTTCCCCAGAACCAATTAATTTACACGCATTGGGATTAGTTTTTTTTGTTTTCAGCATGGTGCACATTTTGCCCTAAATTTATAACGAAATTAGATTTTTTTTTATTTTTTTACTGGGCATGTTTAATAGCAAAAAGTCAAAAATAAATGTTTTTTTCTCAAAATTGTCGGTCTTTCTTTTATAGCGCAAAAAATAAAAAAGCACAGGCGATCAAATACTGCCAAAAGAAAGCTCTATTTGTGGGGAAAAAGGCTACAAATGTCATTTGGGTGCAGTGTTGCATGACCGCGCAATTGTTAGTTAAAGTAACCCAGCGCCGTAACGAAAAAAATGGCCTGGTGAGGAAGGGGGGGGGGGGAGGCCTCAGGAGGGCAAGTGGTTAATTAAAGAATTTAATTTCATCATATTCGTTATGTTGAACTGATTCGCTTTCAGCATTCTTCAAAATTTTTCTGTACATATATACAGTGTATATATATATATATATATATATATATATATATATATATATATATGAAAAAAAGGTGCGGAAACTTTTTGAAGAACCTTTGTATATTCGTTGGTCCAGGTGGAATCGAAAAATGTTGCAGTTTTTGGAAGACTGTTATATATTAGTCTTCTGTTTTGATATTTCGGGTGGATGCATTATTCATATACTGAAACTATTTGGAAACCCAACCCACCAAGACATGACATGAGCTGATTGGACAATATCAACTGGCATCACGTACATCTGAAATTAATGAGTGGAACAAAATTCAGGTCTATTCATTATCAAAATTTGAATTATCGTACAAATGAAAAAATTTAATTACCTTGCCCATGGGCCTGAACTACTATCGCATCATGTGAGGTCATCCGAATGAAAGAAATGCCTTTGTTATTTTCTTTACAACTTTTTTTCAGATTATTTGCCATTCTTTATTTGGAGATTCGTGTACATCTGAATCTCCAAAAATCTAATTTTCATCCAGAAATCTATTTGTTACGCATCAAAACGCATATGTCTTTTCACTGCCTCCCACAGACATCACAATGAGTCCCATGCATGCTAACTGGTGGTAACCCACATGGAAGAAAAATATATTTGGAACATATTTTTTAAATATTCTTCCCAAATATTTTGACATATATTTGAAATACTACAATTTTAGCTGTATTCAATATATTTCAAAATATATTTCAATAAATATATATATATATATATATATATATATATATATACATATTGTATGTTGAAATGCATTTTTATTACAAAATATATAAAAAATATTTTTAAAATACAATTTCAAAATATACTGTATGTCTTTAAAAATACATGTAATCTACATTTTTGGAATGCATTTACAAATATATGTAAAAATATATGTTAAAATGACTTTTTATATGTTAAAAAAAATCTGAAGAATATATATATATATATATTCTTCATATTTTTTATATATATACTGTATATACTTTGTAATATATAAAAAACACAGATAGATATACTGTATATATATATATATATATATATATACACACACACACACATATATATATATATATACACACACACACACACACATATATATATAGATAGATATGTGTGTGTATGTGTGTATATATATATATATATATATATATATATATGTGTGTGTGTGTGTGTGTATATATATATATATATATATATATATATATATATATATATATATATATATATATGTTTATGTGTGTATATGTGTGTGTATATATATATATGTGTATGTATATGTATATATATACATATATATACACACACACATATATATACATATATATATATATATAGATGTAATAATAATATATATATATATATATATATATATATATATATACACACACACACATATACAGTATATGTGTGTGTGTATATATATATATATATATATATATATATATATATATATATATATGTATATATTGATTGCGGCCAAAATTGTAGTATTTCAAATATATGTCAATATATTTGGGAAGAATATTCTTCCATGTGGGAATGTTTGAAGCAATAAACAGAATTAACTTGCAAATAATAAACCAAAATGAACTTTTGCAACTAACCAAATAATATGGTCAACACAATTGTCTGAATGCGCATGAAGAATGAAGAATACCTCTGTCTCCATGCAGAATGAAAAGGTCGTTCTCAATCCCTTAGAAAAACCATGCCCTAGGTCCTCATGTGGAATATAAGGGGGGTGGTTGAACTTAAAGCATGTTGAGTGCTTGAGCACTGGAGGCACCCTTAGTACTACTGTTTCGGGAGAGGGCAGAGTCATCACACAGTAAATTAACCAAACATCAGGTTTAATATTACACCTATTGGTTACAATATGTCACTTTCTCAGTTTAATGGTGTTTCAGAATAATTCTACAATTCCAAGGTTTGCGTGCAATTATCAGCATCTGTTGCCGCAGATGATTGCACACACACCATGTAACCTCTTGTTCATTAAAATTATGATATCTCTGACCTCTTTCAGAACAGTAGCACACAATAATAAGGGTGCCTCTACCACTCAACAGGCTTTTTCCTTCTTTGCTGTAAACAAGCTCAACCACCCCCCTGGTGTCCTCCATGAGGACCTAGGACTAGGTTTCCCAAGGCATTGAGAGCGACCTTTCCATCCTGCATGGAGACAGGGGTATTGTCAGGACCCGGGTCTGAATCTACAACCTCTGCTGTGTCTGGCGAAGTCTCTTCTTGCTGAGCAACCTGAAAGGCCGGACACGGGCACGTTCTATCTTGCAGATTTCTGTTTTTGAATTTCTTAGCTCCTTGCTGCAGTGGTTCTGCTAGATCTGTGAATTCATTCACATGTTTGCTGCTTCTCTGGTCACCTATAGGCGTCCCCTGCTCTACTGTGGATTTATATTCTTTTCCCTACTATTTATTCCTGGGTCACTCCTAGTTTGCTTCCCTATATATACGTGTTCTCAGTCCAGTCTGCTTTGCCTAGCAAATCTCACAGTTCTCTCAGCTCCCTTGTTTCTTGTGTTTCCTGTGCCTGTATACCTGTGTACAAACCTTAGCTTTGTTTACCATTTGTGCTTGTTTGCTGCCCATCCTGGCCTTGGCTTGTCTCCTAGATTTTTTTTTGTCTCCTTGTGCACGTGAGTGATCTCCTCATCCTCAGCTGGGTGTACCTGGGGGGCCACAACCTGGTTCTGGCTTGCTGCAAGTCCATCCCCACCATCAGGGGCTCTGGCGAAGAAACAACCTGCGCCCTGGGGAACCCCGAGTTGGCGATCTACAAGTGCTCACTACCACAGACGCTTGACAGCTCCCTGGACGATTCCTTGAATTATCCTGCCTTAAGCCTTGTTTCCCTTGAACTTTGTACCCTTTGCTCCTTCAATGAACCTCTTATTTTATCCATGCTTTTTCATGTTCTGTTTGTCAGGTTATTGCGCTCTCTCCAGCCAATATCTCACTCTTGTCACTCTTGTTTGTGTCCATTTCTCCACTGTTACTTGTTAATGACCTTTGGTTGGTTCCTCAACTATGCTTCTGCTTGATCCCAACCAGCATCCACTTGTTATTGGCCTTTAGCTTGCTTACTGACTACTCATCTGTTTGATCCCTACCTGTTATATCTGCTACCGGACCTCCTGGTGGGGCAATCCTGAGAACCTAAACCTGGTACTAACATGCAGGAAAGACTATCTCCACCACCAGGAGCTCTGGTGAACACTAGTTAGTGCTTAGACTCCACACCTCAGGTGAGCCCCTGTCATTCACCAGGGTGATCTGTTTGAATACCTATTCTGCTGGTCGGTTTGAGCCTCTCTACTGCTCTAGCTACTGGTTTCCAAGCCTGACCCCTGGCCGTGACAGGTATTCTCCACAGGTGCACTTGGAAGGTTGCATTGACCGTTGTAACAGTGCATGGCCCTGTCACAGGATAAAAGCAAGTAGAAGTGGTCTGGTAATGGACGCAGGGTCTGCGAAGTGCAGAACAATGGAGTGTAGATTTTGAGTAGAGAAAACTGCTGTTTCAGGTTTCTCCAGATTTTGATATTTCTGGATGGGGCTCCGTAGTTTGGAGATTTCAAAGTGCCTTGGGAGGGAAGAAATCTCCAATCCAGTGTCCAAAGTTTGAAGTCAACCAGGAGGGTGTGGGCCCAGATGCTCACAGCCCATATAATGATGGTTTGCTGAGAGGTGCAAGGGGAGTGGAGTGCAGTTGGAGCAGTGGCTGCCATTGAGTGTCTCTGTGTAAGACAGATGCTGTGTGCGTTGAAGGACTCCAAGGCTGTGTGTGTTGAAGGGCTCAAGGCTGTTTGCGTTGAAGGGCTCAAGGCTGTTTGCGTTGAAGGGCTCAAGGCTGTTTGCGTTGAAGGGCTCAAGGCTGTTTGCGTTGAAGGGCTCAAGGCTGTTTGTGTTGAAGGGCTCAAGGCTGTTTGTGTTGAAGGGCTCAAGGCTGTTTGCGTTGAAGGGCTCAAGGCTGTGTGCGTTGAAGGGCTCAAGGCTGTGTGCATCAAAGGAGCTCAATGCTGTCTGCGGTAAAGGAGTCCAAGACTATATGCGTTGAAGTGCTCAAGGCTGTATGTGTTCAAGGGCTCAAGGCTGTGTGCATTGAAGGGCTCATGGCTGTGTGCGTTCAAGGGCTCAAGGCTGTGTGCATTGAAGGGCTCAAGGCTGTGTGCATTCAAGGGCTCAAGGCTGTGTGCATTGAAGGGCTCATGGCTGTGTGCGTTCAAGGGCTCAAGGCTGTGTGCATTGAAGGGCTCAAGGCTGTGTGCATTGAAGGGCTCAAGGCTGTGTGCATTGAAGGGCTCAAGGCTGTGTGCATTGAAGGTCTCATGGCTGTGTGCGTTCAAGGGCTCAAGGCTGTGTGCATTGAAGGGCTCAAGGCTGTGTGCATTGAAGGGCTCAAGGCTGTGTGCATTGAAGGGCTCAAGGCTGTGTGCATTGAAGGGCTCAAGGCTGTGTGCGTTCAAGGGCTCAAGGCTGTGTGCGTTCAAGGGCTCAAGGCTGTGTGCGTTCAAGGGCTCAAGGCTGTGTGCGTTCAAGGGCTCAAGGCTGTGTGCGTTCAAGGGCTCAAGGCTGTGTGCGTTCAAGGGCTCAAGGCTGTGTGCGTTCAAGGGCTCAAGGCTGTGTGCATTGAAGGGCTCATGGCTGTGTGCGTTCAAGGGCTCAAGGCTGTGTGCATTGAAGGGCTCAAGGCTGTGTGCGTTGAAGGGCTCAAGGCTGTGTGCGTTGAAGGGCTCAAGGCTGTGTGCATTGAAGGTCTCATGGCTGTGTGCGTTCAAGGGCTCAAGGCTGTGTGCGTTGAAGGGCTCAAGGCTGTGTGCGTTGAAGGGCTCAAGGCTGTGTGCGTTGAAGGGCTCAAGGCTGTGTGCGTTGAAGGGCTCAAGGCTGTGTGCGTTGAAGGGCTCAAGGCTGTGTGCGTTGAAGGGCTCAAGGCTGTGTGCGTTGAAGGTCTCATGGCTGTGTGCGTTGAAGGGCTCAAGGCTGTGTGCGTTGAAGGGCTCAAGGCTGTGTGCGTTGAAGGGCTCAAGGCTGTGTGCGTTGAAGGGCTCAAGGCTGTGTGCGTTGAAGGGCTCAAGGCTGTGTGCGTTGAAGGGCTCAAGGCTGTGTGCGTTGAAGGGCTCAAGGCTGTGTGCGTTGAAGGGCTCAAGGCTGTGTGCGTTGAAGGGCTCAAGGCTGTGTGCATTGAAGGTCTCATGGCTGTGTGCGTTCAAGGGCTCAAGGCTGTGTGCGTTCAAGGGCTCAAGGCTGTGTGCGTTGAAGGGCTCAAGGCTGTGTGCGTTGAAGGGCTCAAGGCTGTGTGCGTTGAAGGGCTCAAGGCTGTGTGCGTTGAAGGGCTCAAGGCTGTGTGCGTTGAAGGGCTCAAGGCTGTGTGCGTTGAAGGGCTCAAGGCTGTGTGCGTTGAAGGTCTCATGGCTGTGTGCGTTGAAGGTCTCATGGCTGTGTGCGTTGAAGGGCTCAAGGCTGTGTGCGTTGAAGGGCTCAAGGCTGTGTGCGTTGAAGGGCTCAAGGCTGTGTGCGTTGAAGGGCTCAAGGCTGTGTGCGTTGAAGGGCTCAAGGCTGTGTGCGTTGAAGGGCTCAAGGCTGTGTGCGTTGAAGGGCTCAAGGCTGTGTGCGTTGAAGGGCTCAAGGCTGTGTGCGTTGAAGGGCTCAAGGCTGTGTGCGTTGAAGGGCTCAAGGCTGTGTGCGTTGAAGGGCTCAAGGCTGTGTGCGTTGAAGGGCTCATGGCTGTGTGCATTGAAGGGCTCAAAGCTGTGTGCATCAAATGAGCTCAACGCTGTGTGCATTAAAGGAGTCCAAGACTGTGTGCCAGGACTAGCGACGGGTCTGGGAGACCCATAGCAGTAGAGGTACTGCTGATCAGCAGGGCTAATGAGAAATAGCCAGGAGGCTTGGTAATTTTTAATTTCTATTTACAACTGGAGAAGAAACCCTGTGTGGGAAAGCTTATTTTGGACTTTTGTGTTTTTGTTTCTTAACTTTTAATAAAAGTGGGCTACCAAGCCCTGAAAATAGAGTTTCTGACTAGCGTGGACTCACTTGGAAAGCATCTACCACTAGAGCTAATCATCCCCCATGTCACACCATATTATTTGATCACTTGCTTCACCAAATGTAAGTTAATTCTGTTTTTCTTTTCAAATGTTCTATTTGCAAACATAAATACCTACTACAGCCAGGGGCGGACTGACCCTTTGGAAACTGGGGCATTGCCCGAGGGCCCTGGGTCAGTAGGGGGCCCCATGAGATGCCCCTGGTACCTTTTTTCATAGGCTTTTTTGAGTTTGGGTAAGGACACAGGGGCCCCATGATCCCCTATTGCCTGGGGGCCCCATGAGTTGTCAGTCTGCCCCTGACTACAGCATAAACGTTATCCCACTCTTATATTTTCTTTTTTCAAATTGATATCTTGGATCTTTTTTTCACCCACATATCTCTGAGGACCACCATTCCAAGAACATTAACTGATGGTAATAGCTTACCCTTGTGATGGGAAGATGAAGAGGGGGACGATGTAAAGATACAGACATATCCTAGTACCAGAAGTGTGCCAAGAACAGTACTGACACTGTTCATGTGCTGCCCAAAGGAAAAAAAAAGGAAACCTTGTTGCTTGTAGGCCACTTGTAGTTTCCAATGGAAGCCTGGGGGACAGGATGACAACACCTGTCATCATTGAGAGACGGGGACAGAGAGGTGTCAGCCTATAAAAGTGTCTGGAAAAGGTGCTTCATGGCATCATCACCAGGTATTATTTAATTTCAAAATATAGAAAATAACTTATGTAATGACATTCAAATATTAAAGCTTATGTGAGATTTTATTGATGGGGTTTACATCTACTATTTTTTTTTTGTTCTGAGCAAAACTGTTTTTTTTTACTTTAATGGAAAACAAAATCAAAGACTAAAAAAAACACTAGAAACCTCTATGACATTTTGAATGTCCACTTTAAAGAGAAAAAACAGACTGGCTCGGATATATTGCTTTTCCTTCCATTCTCTTCCTCGCACTTCTCCCGCTGTTTGCCTGTGAGTGGCAAACAAGCTACAGAAAACACAGAAGCAAACACACAGCTGAGCTCCTGACATCGAAGAAGGGTATAGGATGGAGAGACGCCGCAAAAATAGAAAATAGCAATCAAGAAATTCAGCCCCATAGATAATAAAACTGATGTCATATGAATCATTAAAAATAATTGGTAACAGTTTATGTGACAAAGATCTGTTCAATGAGCTCCAGTCTATTCTGTTCAGCCAGATCTGCCGCTTCTTTCATCGCTCTTCGGGGTGATAATAAGAAATTAAACCACAGATGGCAAAATGTTCGGCATTATTGGATGATTATTCAAATGTTATTGTGGATTATTTTGTAATATTTTAGGACATCCTGCTCTCAAAGCTGTTTTTTCTTCAGAGAAATAGAAACATTTCTGAAACAAGAGTTCAGGGGTATAGTGTGTTTGGTGGGTTTAAAAAGTTAAAGGAGTCCAAGACTGTGTGCCGGGACTATCGACGGGTCTGGGAGACTCATAGCAGCAGAGGTACTGCTGACCAACTGACCAACCAGCTGACCAGCTGACCAACAGAAATGAGCCATGGGACTTTTTAGGTGCTACTAGCTAATATTCAACTTATACATTGAGATACTGAAATAAAAATATATGTAACATTTTTTTCACTTATCCACTGACTCCAAGGAACAGTTTAGGGGTTTCTTTTTGGGATTTTACTGGGAAGTTGAACTTGGACAGGGAGGAAAGCATTAAATACCCCAAAACTGAAGAAATGGACAACTTGAGGACTCCATAACTATCTTGCTGAACTGTAACAAAAGAATATCTCACAGTATCTCTATGCTGATGGAGACTACTGTAGTACTGCTTGTAGAGGTTAAAAGCTGCACACATTTACTGACTTTACAGCACCAGGGTCATCTATTCAAGCAGCCACAGGATCATCAGTTGCCTCTTGCCAATATCCACCAGGCTGTCAGGAATGGACTCGCCAATGGTGGTGGGACTCACCTGCCTTGTGAGCTGCAGTACCAGGGCTAGCCAGCGGGTGCTCTCAGCAACTAGAAGCTCACTCCTGCAATCAGCCATCACCTGAGGCTGATTGCAGGCGGTGCATTTAAGGAATGGCCAGACCTGCAGTCAGTGCCTTGTTGTACTGTTTCGCTTGGCCCCGGTATCCTGATACTGCTTGCTTCTACCCTGATTCTGTACGAACTCTGCCTGTACTCACCTCGGCTAGTCCTGACTACTCTCCCTCCTTGTACCTTGTTTGCTACCGACCCGGCCTGCCTAACTACGTTTAGTGTTGTATGTATGGTTGTTTGTTGGAGGTTTGGTTTGTTGCACTGTGTTATGTTTTGAACTGCGTTTATGTATTGTTAGGCTTAATAAATTGTATTGTTATACTATACCTGAAGCCTGCGTTTCCCTGTGTCAGTCCACACACTTCTGGTCATACCCAGATTCCTGACACAGGCTCTTCTCATTGAGGGAGATGTAGACTCACACCACCATAGGGCAGCTGGACTCTTTCCTCCAGGCTCTGTCCATTTAGTTTCTCAAGACCCAACTTAACTTTAGAAGCTAAATTTGCAAATAGGCCCCCCAGCTAAGCCTAGCTGGCACCTCTGTGTCTTCCTGATGGCTTCTTCTAGTATTCTGCCCTAGGGGCAATGATCCTGGGCAGGGGTCTCTTCCAGCAGGACTGCACCCAGGAACTCTGCTCTCTGCTTTCTTGGGCCTCAAACTAATTATGGGCTCTCTCACTACGTGCTGGGCATACCTGCTTGGAGATTGGCTGGAGTCACATAAATATTCAGGCTGCCCACTCTGTTCTTCCTCCCAAATTGGTTCTAGAATCCTCTAGAAGACAGTTGAAAACTATCATAACAGCATCCTTTGAGACACTGAACAGCCCTGAATATTCATTCCCCGCTCCTCCAACTTCTTTACCTACCAGCCTACACTACACTAGGAGGGTACTACTTAGATTCAAAATAGATCAGTAGGAATGATGAATACAGTTATTAACCTCTGCCCAAGTAGGATTACAAACAATTGGATATTACTAGTGAACAGCCCTGGATTTGGTTCGGCAGGGGGTTCACCGAACTTCAAAGAAGTTTGGATGCCGAACCCAAACCCCACTGAAATGAATGGGAGCTGAATCTGTCAATACAAAATGTGTTAATAGGCAAGGGGGTGTCAAAAATAGCATAAGGGTGGGGGTGGGGAGTTGGTGAGTGGGCACTGCCCTGAGGGACATATATAAATGCAAAAAAACATGGTCTGCATTGTATTTTGAGGGACTATTGTGGGGGGTGCACTTTTTTTTTAGGAAGCTGGAAAAGAATGTTATCTGCTAGCAATATTTTTTCTTTGTAAATGTAATTTTTGCTGTAGGACATTCTACAGAAAGAATGAAAATACAGCCAGAAAACAATATAGAGCCCCCCCAACACACACACACACTCACCCACCATCCCCAAGAACGTATACCAGAGCCCAAGGTCCCTCAGGGATTCCACAAAAAAAAAAGATGGCTGATGACCCATTGTAAGGAAGAAGAACATTCCGCTGAGACATGTCCAGCTCCATTACTTGTCACTCACCAAATGTAAAGTAGGATGGATGACAGCCGTTTTTATAGAAGGGGGTAGGACCTTTCATGATGTCGATGACCATATATAGATATGACCATATATGGTCAATTATGTTACTGGGATCCTGCTGCTTTGCTTACATGGCCAAGGAATCGTGCCCATGGAAGTCAATGGGGCCGGTGACGACACTTGTTGTTAAGGCATCTTTAAAGTGTTACTAAACCCCAGACCCTGCATTCACTATATCTGGTCTCCCCGGACCCTGCATTCACTATATCTGGTCTCCCCAGACCCTGCATTCACTATATCTGGTCTCCCTGGACCCTGCATTCACTATATCTGGTCTCCCCGGACCCTGCATTCACGATATCCGCTGTCCCCAGACCCTGCATTCACTATATCCGCTCTCCCCGGACCCTGCATTCACTATATCTGGTCTCCCCAGACCCTGCATTCACTATATCCGGTCTCCCCGGACCCTGCATTCACTATATCTGGTCTCCCCAGACCCTGCATTCACTATATCCGGTCTCCCCGGACCCCATATTCACTATATCCGCTCTCCCCGGACCCTGCATTCACTATATCCGCTCTCCCCGGACCCTGCATTCACTATATCTGGTCTTCCACAGTACATGAACACGAAAATGCAATTATTTTAGTAAATCTAAACTGCTAAATACCTTTTCTCGTCAGCAGTATATAGCAGTCTTGTGACGTCTATCAGTGTCCAGCAGAGCACTGGTTACAGCTTGTAATAGGAGTGCTCATTGACCCTGTGCTAATACACCCTCCCAAGAAAAAGAAAAAACCTGTCTAGCAATGCACACCAAACTGAGCATGTAGAGAGTGTCTCCACATGATATATCTTTTCAGGAGAAAAGAGGGGGGCACTGAAAGAAGGGGGGATCAGAGAAGACAGGATCAAACAGCATTTTTACACAATGCAGGAGATTACCCCTTAGGTTCCACAGTGAGTATAACAAGCCTACTTTCCTGCATATACAAACTGATTTTACTATTGTGGGTTTAGTAACACTTTAACAAACATTGACAGTGGGAAGATGTCATGTATATTATCAGTACAAACACCACTATTATACATGATGCCTGGCTCCCACCAAATGGGCAACTGTTCAGGTGTTCACCCATACTGCCAAAGTTCGGCCTGACGTTGTGTTTGAACTGAACCTTGAGCTCATCCCTATTTATTACCACAATTCTAATGTTGTAATACCCATTCAATGTCATTCCAGAACAGGCCTAAATAAATACTGAGTACTTTATAAATACTTTATAAGAAAATCATCAATACATCCTATTAGTGGCCATTAATTTGGACCTGGGGAGGGGTATCTTGACACATGTTTCCCAGACTATTTATACTGCTTCATCAGGAGGTTGAGGATCCATCTTTTGACCCTTTGGCCAAAAAGAAGACTAATGTGACACAAACAGGAAATAGAAAAAAAATGTTTTAAACATCAACCAATTATTGGGTTTTTTTTTTCATTGGAACTGAAGAAGCACCTTGGAAAATTTTCAAAATTACAGAAAAAATAAAGATGAATGTGTTTCACAGTCACAAGTCAGGATCAGAGGTCAGTAGCTATAGCAGTAGAAAGGCTTCCACTGACCAGAAAGATAAGTATGCAAACAGATCACCCTGGTAAATGATGCGGGCTCATCTGAGGTGTGGAGTCCAAGCACTAACTGGTGTTCACCAGAGCTCCTGATAGAGGAGATGGGCTTTGCTGCATGTTTGTACCAGGTTTAAGTCCTCAGGATTGCCCCACCAAAACAGGGGCGGACTGACAACTCATGGGGCCCCCGGGCAATAGGGGATCATGGGGCCCCTGTGTCCTTGCCCAAACTCAAAAAAGCCTATGAAAAAGGTACCAGGGGCATCTTATGGGGCCCCCTTACTGACCCAGGGCCCTCGGGCAGTGCCCGAGTTTCCAAATGGTCAGTCCGCCCCTGCACCAGAAGGTCCAGTAGCAGATATAGCAGATAGGGATCAACCAGAAGCATAGTCAATAAGCAAGCTAAAGGTTGGTAACAAGTGAATGCTGGTTGGGAACAAGTAGAAGCATTGTCAAGGAACAAGCCAAAGGTCATAACAAGTGGTATCAAAGATACTGACAGCAGCAGGAGTGACAAGATACAATATATCAACCGACTTAAACAGACAAACTTAAAGTCCCAAAAGCAAAATGTTCAAAATCACAAATAAAAACCCAAAAGAAGTCCAAAGTGATATCCCAATCTTGATCGATAGGTGCTCACTACTCCAAAATGAAGATGAAGATAAATCTCAGACGTTCTTCATATACCTCAAAAAAAGCAAAATCTAGACATAGTGTATTATCTTAGGTAACACAAATATAGTGCCACACGTGCAGCATGCAAAACACTATAGTGTCACAGCAATCGTGTAAAAGATACTCAGATATCACTGCAAACCATATAAAAAGTGCATAATTACCCTAAATCAAGTAATATCAGCATGTGATCAACCAATATGCATGGAATATCCTCAAAACTGGCATCCTCCTGTTCCTTTAACCACTTCCCGACCGGCCGTTGCATATAAACGGCCGGACGGTGGCAGTGCAGGGTCGGGTGGCTGTTTATAAACGGCCTCCCCGCACCCTGCTTGTGCGCGCTCCCTGGGAGCGCGCAGCACCGCGATCCGGTGCCCGCTGTGTCCTCCGGACACAGTGAAACACCGATCGTCGGACGGGACCTCTGTACGAGGTCCCGATCATGTGATCACTGATTGGCCAATCAGTGATCACATGCAAAGTAGTAAGCAAGATGTCACTTCTGACATCATTGCTTACTACGTGTGAAATCTGTGAATGATCACAGAGGTCACATGGTACAAGGCTATTCACAAAAGCCTTGTACCATGTGACAAGCTGTGACCAATCACAGCTCACTCAGTACTTCTCAATGAGTGCAAGAATGCAGCCAGAGAGAAAGAGAAATGATTGCTTTTACACCCTATATGGGTGTAAAAGCAATCAGTGTAAAAAAAAAAAATTCTTCATCACCCCCCACAAGTAGTACAGTGTCACCATGGTGACACTGTACTGCTAGGGTGACAGTATGTAAAAAAAAAAAAAATAATATAAAAAAATAAAAAAAAATGTAAAAAAAAATGTTTAAAAATTATAATTTTTGGTCATAAACTAATTTGGATTTTTTTTTTTACTAAAAAGATAACGGAATAAATTTTGGCTAAGATTTATGATGAAATATTATTTATTTGCAAAATTTTATAAAAAAAAAACACTTTTTTTCAAAATGTTTGGACATTTCATTTACATAGCAAAAAAATGCAAATCCCAGCGGTGAATAAATACAAACAAAATAAAGCTTTATCTGTCTCAAAAAAATGGTAAAAAATTCATTTGGGTACAGTGTTGCATGACCGCGCAATTGTCATTCAAAGTGTGATAGCGCTAAAAGCTGAAAATTGCCCTGGTCAGGAAGGGGGTAAAAGTGTCCGGTCTGGAAGTGGTTAAACCTCATAAACAAACCAGGAATCAGTATGTGAATCAAAATAGTATATACATTTTATTGTAGCCACTTACATTAAAAACTGGTAAAAACGGCTTCCTGCTCCTAGCGACAAGTGTATAGCCCCATTGTGGCAACAAGTGGTCTCCCGATCATCGGGGAGTTACACCGCTACAATCCTTCCCACCACTGTCAATTCAGCTCTGGAAGAGCGCCAGGAGTACACCGCGAGTCCCAGGAACGCCAAAACACAAGCGCTCCAGAATCCAAAATGGCCACCGAGGCACTTCCGGAACGTGACGCGTTTTGTCACTTCAGGACTTTGTCAACAAGGAACAAGGAGTGACAAGAGCAAGATA
>NW_028318840.1:3365000-3412500 GCF_062004578.1 Staurois parvus
TTGGAAAATTTTCCTTGATCTTTGACTGCAGCAGGGGCGGACTGACAACTCATGAGGCCTCCGGGCAATAGGGGATCATGGGGTCCCTGTGTCCTTGCCCACACTTAAACCACACCCAAAAAAGCCTATGAAAGGTACCAGGGGCATCTCATGGGGCCCCCTACTGATCCTGGGCCCTAGGGCAGTGCCCGAGTTCCCAAATGGTCAGTCTGCCCCTGGGTTGCAGCCAATCAATATCCTGGAAATTTGGCCAGTTCAGCAGGGACCAGCCGAATGTCGATCAGGGCTTGGCCATCCCCACTCTACAGAAGTTGATTGATTAACCAACTTTTGTTGATGGACACCTTGAGGAATTTTCCTCAAACAACAGCTGCAGCCAATTAATATCCCATCAGGGGGAAGGGATTCCTCAATAACACTAGTTATTTTTTTTTATGTTCGGCCTGTTGACTGTTTGAAAAAAAAACTAGCAGTCTATGGCACGGCTTTAGTATACTTTACTTATTAACATTAGTGGCCAACAGAAGTTGAGTGTATGATCAACTTCTGTTGAGGAACATGTTGGAAAATTTTCCTTGATCTTTGGCTGCAGCCAGTCAATATCCTGTAAATTTGGCCAGTTCAGCAGGGACCAGCCAACTGTCGATCAGAGCTTGGCTATCCCCACTCTACAGAAGTTGATTGATCAACTTTTGTTGAGGGACACCTTGAGGAATTTTCCTCAAACAGCTGCAGCCAATTATTATCCCATCAGGGGGAAGGGATTCAGCTATGGCCAACTGAATGTTGATCAGCACTTGGCTGTATGAAAAAAAAAAACTAGCAGTCTATGGCCAGCTTTAGTGTACTTTTCCCATTGACATTGGTAGCCAACAGAAGTTGATTGTATGATCAACTTCTGTTGAGGAACATGTTGGAAAATGTTCCTTGGTCTTTGGCTACAGCCAATCAATATTCTGGAAATTTGGCCAGTTCAGCTACGGCCGACCAAATGTTGATCAGCACTTGGCTGTATGAAAAAACAAAACTAGCAGTCTATGGCCAGATTTAGTGTACTTTACTTATTAACATTGGCGGCCAACAGAAGTTGATTGCATGATCAGCTTCTGTTGAGGAACATGTTGGAAAATTTTCCTTGATCTTTAGCTGCAGCCAATCAATATTCTGGAAATTTGGCCAGTACAGCTATGGCCGACCGAATGTTGATCAGCACTTGGCTATATGAAAAAAAAAAACTAGCAGTCTATGGCCAGCTTTAGTGTACTTTTCCTATTAACATTGGTGGCCAACAGAAGTTGATTGTATGATCAATGTCTGTTGAGGAACATGTTGGAAAATTTAGCTTGATCTTTGGCTTCAGCCAATCAATATTCTGGAAATTTGGCCAGTTCATCTACGGCTGACCGAATGTTGATCAGCACTTGGCTGCCCCCACTCGACAGAAGTTGATCACTTGATCGGCTTCTGTTGAGGGACATGTTGGAAAATTGTCCTTGGTCAGTGGCTGCAGCAAATCAATAGGCCAGCAGGGGATTTCTTCATACACTTTCATACTAACTTTTATAGGTAAAGTTGATCCAGGGAATATCCGATTGCCTCTCGGGGGATCAGGAAGGAATTTTTTTCCCTGCAGGAGCAAATTGGATCATGCTTTGCTGCTTTTTTTCCTTCCTCTGGATCAAATGTTGGTATTGGATTATAACTTTTTTTTTTTTAATGGTTGAACTGGATGGGCTTTTGTCTTTTTTTCAGCCAGACTATGTAACTATGTAACCTTGTTTGTGTTTTGAGTTTTTTATGGTCAGCCCACTAAATGATGAAAAAAAAATGATTAATATTATAAACTCTCCCACCCCTTCCACTACCACAGTAAGCAGTTGCTACAAGAGGTGGTCTACTATTCAGTAAAAAAATAAATAAATAAATAATTAAAATATACCTGCACTGTCCTATATATATATATATATATGTACCCTCATTAGACCGTAGACTTTTCATTTTGTTATCTGTTACTATCATTATATTCATATGGGGCCCCCACCAATTTTGTCACTCTACAGAAATAGCTTTTCGCAGTTGTAATATTTCGGAGTGACTAAGCCTATAATGTAACGCAGCGAGAAGTGTTTAATAAACTCCTTCTAGTATATTAAATGTAAGAGTTTTCACCTAAACACGCCAGAGGTAAGATGTCGGAATTAAACTACCCTCAGCTCTATGAATAATAACAGCTCAACTTTCATCTTCCACTTAATAAATAGAGATGACTGATTTTCTGTTCTTGAATTTTTTAATTTTTTTTTTTGGATTATGTTACGCCAAATATACTCCCACCTTGCATTCCGTTCGGCCCTGTGGACTAATCCATCCATTTAGATTGAAACCAGCATGCAATCAATACCGTACAACATCTGTCTGTGCTATGTGTTAGTATCATGTAATGAATTAATTGGCCCATTAAAGGTATGATTAATTTTCTCATTTTATAGCGTTCCTCAGAGTGTAAATGGAGCCAAGACAGGAACATGACTACTCAAACCCTTCCCTTAGTGGAACATGTTTTATTAATCAATGCCAGTGATTTATCAATCCACATTATTCAGATAACGCATGAATTTCAAGTTTTAAAACGACAGATTTATAACGTTTTAACTAATTAAGAATATTAATATACATTCATTGTCTGCTGTAAACACACCTCTCCCTCTCGTTCTCTCTGTGTATCAATATATACCATATATATATATATAAATATATATATATATACACTGTATATATAAAAATGTATATCACATATATATTTATACAGTGAGGAACAGAAGTATTTTAACACCCTGCAATTTTGCAAGTTCTCCCACTTAGATATCATGGAGGGGTCTGAAAGTATTTGAACACCTAAGAAACAGCAAGACTTTTGGCTCTCAAAGACCTGTTACTGTGCCTTTAAAAAGTCCACCTCTACTCCACTCATTAATGTAACTTTTGGAAACTCAGGCACTGCCCGAGGGCCCGGGGTCAGTAGGGGACCCCATGAGATGCCCCTGGTACTTTTTTCATAGGGTTTTTTGAGTTTGGGCAAGGACACGTGGGCCGCATGATCCCCTATTGCCCGGGTGCCCCATGATTCCCTATTGCCTGGGGGCCCCATGATCCCCTATTGCCCAGGGGCCCCATGATGCCCTATTGCCCGGGGGCCCCATGATCCCCTATTGCCGGGGGCCCCATGATCCCCTATTGCCCGAGGGCCTGGGGTCAGTAGGGGACCCCATGAGATGCCCCTGGTACCTTTTTCATAGGCTTTTTTGAGTTTGGGCAAGGACACGTGGGCCGCATGATCCCCTATTGCCCGGGTGCCCCATGATTCCCTATTGCCTGGGGGCCCCATGATCCCCTATTGCCCAGGGGCCCCATGATGCCCTATTGCCCGGGGGCCCCATGATCCCCTATTGCTCGAGGGCCTGGGGTCAGTAGGGGACCCCATGAGATGCCCCTGGTACCTTTTTCATAGGCTTTTTTGAGTTTGGGCAAGGACACAAGGGCCCCATGATCCCCTATTGCCCGGGGGTCCCATGAGTTGTCGGTCCGCCCCTGGGCAAGGCTGATTTCCTGTCTAGCAATCCCAAGACGTGGGGCTACCGAACTGTCATTTTGTTGCCTTTCTTATCTACAAGGACAGCTAATGCTGATCAATAGACGTGTGATTGTTTATTCTGATTCATTGGAATACTTTTGGTTTTTGCAGAGCTGCTCGTGGATTGGCAATTAGCGTAATGATTTCTTTGTCTCTATTATAAATACCAGTTAAAAAATAGCTTATAGGGAATAAAATCGCAACTTTGTGTATTTTGATCCATTACATTACAACTCAGAACCAGGGACGGACTGACAACTCATGGGGCCCCCGGGCAATAGGGGATCATGGGGCCCCTGTGTCTTTGCCCAAACTCAAAAAAGCCTATGAAAAAGGTACCAGGGGCATCTCATGGGGCCCCTACTAACCCCGGGCCCTACTTTATTTATTAACATTGGTGGCCAACAGAAGTTGATTGTATGATCAACTTCTGTTGAGGAACATGTTGGAAAATTTTCCTTGATCTTTGACTGCAGCAGGGGCGGACTGACAACTCATGGGGCCCCCGGGCAATAGGGGATCATGGGTCCCTGTGTCCTCGCCCACACTTAAACCACACCCAAAAAAGCCTATGAAAGGTACCAGGGGCATCTCATGGGCCCCCTACTAACCCCGGGCCCTCGGGCAGTGCCCAATTTTCCAAATGGTCAGTCCGCCCCTGCTCAGAACTAAACTCTACCTGAGCAACATAAACTGTGTGGGCAGCACAGTGGCTAAATGGTTAGCACCTGGCAGTACTAGGGTCGTTGGTTCAAATCCCAACCACGGCACCAACTGCCTGGAGTTTGCATGTTCTCCCTGTGCCTGCGTGGGTTTCCTCCAGGCACTCTGGTTTCCTCCCACATGCCAAAGACATGCTGGTAGGTGAATTGGATCCTGTCTAAATTGGCCCTAGTATGTGTATGTATGAATGTGAGTTAGGGACCTTAGATTGTACGCCCCTTGAGGGTTAGGGACTGATGTGAATGTACAATATATATGTAAAGCGTGGAGTACATTGACAGTGCTATATAAGTACCTGAAATAAATAATTCATTTTTAATATTCAAAGTAACTCCTCCAACCGTCTGTGTCTCCTTTGAAAAACACTCCCCTAGCATTTCTTAGTTGTGGCCATCTTGAGTAAGGGCAGAAGATTCATATAGTATTTACTTCCTGGAATCCATCTGCCCTTAGCTCCAGCATGCAAGCAGAAGGCATACATCCCAATCATTCTAGAATGGATGGGGCCATCCTGAGATTTAATTGAAATCTTGGCATCCCACAGAACCAGGCTAAATCCCAAAGCCCAGTGCCTTCAAACCATGCCGAAACCATGCAGGGTAGCACCATTCACTTGAATGGGCCGCATTCAACAGGGGGATAATGCATGCTGTGTCCAGGGGTGGACTGACCATCCAAGCACTCGGGCACTACCCGAGGAACTGGGCTCAGTAGGGGGCCCCATGAGATGTCCCTGGTACATTTCATTGGCTTTTTCATAGGCTTTTTTGGGTGTGGGCGAGGACACAGGGGCCCCACGATCCCCTATTGACCGGGGGCCCCATGAGTTGTCAATCCACCCCTGGCTGTGTCTGTGAAGCAAAGCATTGTGGCAGACGTATGTGTACACCCCCAGGTGCTGCCTCTGCAGCTAAAGGGGTTTGTGGTTGAGGCAACCAAGGGGTGCCATGTTGTCCCCTCCTGGCCATCACCTTTTAACCACACCCACTTTTCACCATGGAGCGCACAGCGTGCTGCAGGACACTGTCCCCCTGAAGTGTTCCTCATTCTCAACTTCAAAAGTTGGAGGGATTGAGGAGGGTGTACTTACCTGAGAAAGCACCTCCTCCTTTCCTCCAATGAGCGCTCTTGGGATGTATGATATCATTTTGGCCAACTGTAGAAGCACAGAAGATATTCCAGTAGCAGCCCACCATACCAAGCCATATGTTCAACAGATAATGGCAGCCTTGGCTTGCTCTGTCTAGGGCAGACCCATGGCCCCAACGCCTTTTGCCCCACCCCAAATCATGAATCATTTTGGACTAGGCCAGAAACCAGGAAGTAACTGAAGAAATTATAGGTGCACAGAAAGGAAAATTCTGGTGCCGAAACCAAAAGTTCAGGATGCACTTGGCCGAAAACCAAACCTGAAACCAAAACAGACGGTTTTTTAAAATTTTTAAAAAATGTAATTAATGCGGCTGGCATTTTTGCATTGAAGTCACTAGGGGTGTTTTTGCATTAGAGTCTATGGGATGTGACTTTGCATGAAAGTCTATGGGATGCGGTTTTGCATTGAAGTCACTGGGGGACATTTATTCATTGAAGTCAATGGGGATGTGACTTTGCATGAAAGTCTTTGAGACGTGATTTTGCATTGAAGTCAATAGAGGACGTTTTTGCATTGAAGTGAATGGGGATGTGACTTTGCATGAAAGTCTTTGAGACATGAGTTTGCATTGAAGTCACAAGGGGCGTTTTTGCATTGAAGTCACGGGGGACGCGACTTTGCATGAGAGTCTTTGAGACTCGGTTTTGCATTGAAGTCACTAGGGGGCCTTTTAGCATTGAAGTCAATGGGGAAATGACTTTGTATGAAAGTCTTTGAGACCACCTTTTGCAATGAAGTCACTAGGGGGGCATTTTTGCATGAAAGTCTATGAGATGCGATTTTGCATTGTAGTCACTAGAGGATGTTTTTGCCTTGAACTCAATGGGGATGTGACTTTGCATGAAAATCTTTGAGAACCTATTTTGCATTGAAGTCACTAGGGGGGCATTTTTGCATGAAAGTCTATGAGAAGTGAGTTTGCATTGTAGTCATTAGAGGACATTTTTGCATTGAACTCCATAGGGACACGACTTTTCATGAAATTCTTTGAAACCCAATTTTGCATTGAAGTCACTAGGGGGGGCATTTTTGCATGAAAGTCTATGAGACGTGAATTTGCATTGCAGTCATTAGAGGACGTTTTTGCATTGAACTCAATGGGGATGCAACTTTGCATGAAAGTCTTAGATACGCAATTTTGCATTGCAGTCACTAGGGCGCAATTTTGCATTGAAGTCACTAGGGGGGCATTTTTGCATGAAAGTCTATGAGACGCGATTTTGCATTGTAGTCACTAGGGAATGTTTTTGCATTGAAGTTAATGGGGGCACGACTTTGCATGAAAGTCTATGAGACACGATACCATTATGGGCACCTTTTTTCCCTATCCGCAAAATGCCGATAGCCCTATTTTCGACCGATATGTTTGGGCTGACGATTTATCGGTGCATCCCTAGAAGTAATGTAAAAAAAAGTTCAAACCAAGTGAATAAAACATACCTTCCTATCGATTTACTAATGCTTAACCACTTCCCGACCGGCCGTTGTATATAAACGGCCGGACGGTGGCAGTACAGGGTCGGGTGCCCGTTTATGAACGGCCTCCCCTCACCCTGCTTGTGCGCGCTCCCTGGGAGCATGCAGCACCGCGATCCGGTGCCTGCTGTGTCCTCCGGACACAGTGAAACACCGATCGTCGGACGGGACCTCTGTACAAGGTCCCAATCATGTGATCACTGATTGGCCAATCAGTGATCACATGCAAAGTAGTAAGCAAGATGTCACTTGTGACATCATTGCTTACTACGTGTGAAATCTGTGAATGATCACAGAGATCACATGGTACAAGGCTATTCACAACAGCCTTGCACCATGTGACAAGCTCTGTCCAATCACAGCTCACTCAGTACTTCTCAATGACTGCAAGAATGCAGACAGAGAGAAGGAGAAATGATTGCTTTTACATCCTATATGGGTGTAAAAGCAATCATTGTAAAAAAAAAAAAAAAAAAAATCTTCATCACCCCCCACAAGTAGTACAGTGTCACCATGGTGACACTGTACTGCTAGGGTGACAGTATGTAAAAAAATAAATAAATAAAAAATAATAATATAAAAAAATAAAATAAAAATGTAAAAAAAAAAATGTTTAAAAATTATAATTTTTGGTTATAAACTAATTTGTTTTTTTGTTTTTTTTTACTAAAAAGATAACGGAATAAATTTTGGCAAAGATTTATGATGAAATATTATTTATTTGCTAAATTTTATTTAAAAAAAAAAACACTTTTGTTCAAAATTTTTGGACTTTTTCATTTACATAGCAAAAAAAATAAAAATCCCAGCGGTGAATAAATACCACCAAAATAAAGCTTTATTGCGCAATTGTCATTCAAAGTGTGATAATGCTGAAAGCTGAAAATTGCCCTGGACAGGAAGGGGGAAAAAGTGTCCGGACTGGAAGGGGG
Source organism: Staurois parvus (assembly GCF_062004578.1). Classification (NCBI taxonomy): domain Eukaryota; kingdom Metazoa; phylum Chordata; class Amphibia; order Anura; family Ranidae; genus Staurois; species Staurois parvus. The sequence continues at coordinate 3,372,916 of NW_028318840.1, forward strand.
GAAAGTGTCCGGACTGGAAGGGGGGAAAGTGTCCGGACTGGAAGGGGGTAAAAGTGTCCGGACTGGAAGGGGGGGGAAGTGTCCGGACTGGAAGGGGGGAAAGTGTCCGGACTGGAAGGGGGGGAAAGTGTCCGGACTGGAAGGGGGTGAAAGTGTCCGGACTGGAAGGGGGGGAAAGTGTCCGGACTGGAAGGGGGGGAAAGTGTCCGGACTGGAAGGGGGGAAAGTGTCCGGACTGGAAGGGGGTGAAAGTGTCCGGACTGGAAGGGGGTGAAAGTGTCCGGACTGGAAGGGGGTAAAAGTGTCCGGACTGGAAGGGGGTGAAAGTGTCCGGGCTGGAAGGGGGTAAAAGTGTCCGGACTGGAAGGGGGGGAAAGTGTCCGGACTGGAAGGGGGTGAAAGTGTCCGGACTGGAAGGGGGGAAAGTGTCCGGACTGGAAGGGGGGAAAGTGTCCGGACTGGAAGGGGGGAAAGTGTCCGGACTGGAAGGGGGGAAAGTGTCCGGACTGGAAGGGGGGAAAGTGTCCGGACTGGAAGGGGGGAAAGTGTCCGGACTGGAAGGGGGGAAAGTGTCCGGACTGGAAGTGGTTAAGAGAGTTTAGTTCCACTTTAAGTGAGGTAGCTTGTGAAACGTGCTCAATTATTGCATTCCTAAACCATCCTTGATGTCAATACTGGATTTCTTCTTCGAAGGAGAATTAAGGATTTAAGTCATGTTGTAACTCAGAATTTGCACACTGTTTATGTTCTGCGCTTAAATAATTATTAACAGCCCCAGAGACCTCCTAAAGATCTGGACGCCAGATGTGAACCACGGCTGGACGTCATCTGCCTGCCAAGTTCTATAAAAGAATAGATCAACAATTGACGTTAACATATAGATTACCAAGTTTAAAGATCTGCTGACATAATCTTAGAAACAAAACGATACATTCCTTTCCCTTTACACTTTTTTGTTTCTTTCTCCATTTTTTTAAATTCTTTAAACAAAATCATTGTTATATAAAGGAACATGTCCTTGCAAGATTTAAGGCGAGGCTCTGTGTTTTCTATAATTATGACCAACTCAGCGGTAATCTGTGTTTTCTTTGTACTGTCATTTAAGAGTTCAAAGGCAAGCAGTACACAAAAAAAAAAAAAAACTCGCAAGAACACGAAAAGGAAGAGGCGCAGCAATCGGAAAATACTAAGTAAGTGTTTTAACAGCTAAGTGATCCGGCAGGGAACAAGAAATTGGGGCCGCTGGTCTTATAAAACATTTGCAATTATGATTATTATCCTGATTTGAATTCGGATCCGGCGTCATGCTGCCATAATACTTCTGGTTACCAAGCTACGGGGTAAAGTAGATTCCATTTTCCTTGTAAAAACTGCAACTTTAGAAAATAGGAAACATACAACATAAATCGGATAATTGATGCGAAAGTGAAAACGGTGACCCGGGTCTTTTAATACTTAGAAAATTCTATATCTTGCTTGGTGGTACTATAAGCCAAGCAATTCCACAAAAAAAAATAAGAGCCTCCCGCAAGCTACGGACCAATTTCTTTATTAACCACTTGACCTCCAGAGGATTTACCCCCCTTAATGACCACACCTCTTTTTGCTATTCAGCACTGCGCTACTTTAACCACTTGAGCTCCAGAGGATTTACCCCCCTTAATGACCACGCCTCTTTTTGCTACTCGGCGCTGCACTAATTCAACTGATAATTGCGCGGTCATGCAATGCTGCACCCAAATTTACGTCCTTTTTTTCACACAAATAGAGCTTTCTTTTGGTGGTATTTGATCACCTGTGCGCTTTTTATTTTTCACGCTATAAACAAAAAAAGGCCAAAAATTTGGAAGAAAAACAATATTTTTTACTTTCAGCTATAAAAAATATATAGTAAACTCAAAGTTGGTTATAAATTTAGGCCAAAATGTATTCTGTTCCATGTTTTTGGTAAAAAAAATCCCAATAAGTGTATATTGATTGCTTTGTGTGGAAGTTATAGCGTCTACAAACTATGGTATAAATACTGCAATTTACGCCATTTTTTTGCTATACAGCGCTGTGCTAGTTTAACGGACAATTGCGCGGTCATGCAATACAGTACATAAATGAAATTTACATTCTTTTTTTTCCCACAAATTGAGCTTTCTTTCGGTGGTATTTGATCGCCTGTGCTGTTTTTATTTTTTGCGCTATAAAAAAGAAGGCTGACAATTTTGAGGAAAAAAAACAATATTTTGGACTTTTTGCTATAAAACATGTCCAGTAAAAAAAAATGTAAAAATCAAATTTAGTCATAAATTTCCACCAAAATGCATTCTGCGACGTCTTTGGTAAAAAAAAAACGCAATACGTGTAAATTAATTGGTTTATGTGAAAGTTATAGCGTTTACAAATGGCGGGAAAGATACTAGGATTTTTAGGGTTTTTTTATACTAATAATGGCGGCAATCAGCGACTTATGGCGGCGATCAGTGACTTATGGCGGGACTGCGGCGGACATTCTGACATTGGGGGGTACTGACTTGGGGTCACTGACATCCCCAGTGACACCAATACAGTGATCAGTGCAAAAAAAAACCACTGACACTGTACTAATGGCACTGGGGAGGAAGGGGTTAACTTTATTTTTCAGGGAAGGGTTATCTGTGTGAGGGGGAGTGTTTTACTAGGGGGCGGGGGTGTGTACTGAAGGGAACACCGCTGATCGGGAGAGAGAAACTCTTCTGTCCCAGTCAGCGTGTTCTCGAGCTGTCAGGGAACTGACAGAAAGCACAGGTACTGCAGCTGTGCTCTCTGTCACTGTTTGCCGCCGATCGCTGGGAGATAGCCGGTAAGGACCGGCTGTGACCCGGCGACTGACATCTGCGGCTGTGATCGGCGGGACAGGTAGGGTGGTGGCGCGCCTCGTGCACGTCCCCTACCTGTTTACAAAACACACGTTTTAAACTGTGGTTTTGCCTGCCCGTGCCACCCTGCCAATGTATTTCTACAGTGGCTGGGCGGCATGTGGTTAAATTGTAGGCAGGTGCAGTCTGTCTCCTTCACTCTAGATGACGTTCCACCAGAGTGATATAGTGGCTAGAGAGGAAGTCAAGAGAAACTCTTTTACTCTATGGTTTTCTTGGGTCCCCTGAAGCAGCGTTCCAGTTGGCTGCAGGTGACCCTGGTGGCCATTGTTGTCTTAATATAATGAAGACAACAATTCTTTTCCCAGAGGTGGGTTTAGATCAGTTCAAGGTAGTTGTAGGAGATAGTTCATATCAAAGCATGCAGATCCAGCCCTTCTCCAGATGACCAGGTCGTATTTATAAATGTACTTTTCCCGCAGCAACCAATAGTGCTTTTCCAGAGAGATGCATTTATTCGGATAAATATATTTGTTACAGATGACAGAAATTCAGCTGAATATTTGTAAAGATTACAATAAACAACAGCTCTCAAAGTCCCATTCAAGATACTTCATATCAAGCATAGAGATACTACACCGTCCAGCATATGTCCGATCTATAATATGCACCAAGGTATCTTCCATGCATGGAATAATGTGAGTTATGATCTATACCTGTCCTGTCACCTGGGGTTTGTCACCCGTATCCTGACCTGTGATCTGTCCCACGTATCCCCACTTGTGCTCTGATCTCTTTGTTCTGTGACCTGAGTTAATATAAACATTTTCCCCATTCAGTACAATAGAGAGCACTCTGATTGGCCGCTTTTAGTAGCATGTTTGATCTTATGTGTCTAGACCTATAAACTTCCCCTGACTCTCCATCAGGGGCAAACTGACCATTGGGGAACTCGGGCACTGCCCGAGGACCCGGGGTCAGTAGGGGGCCTCATGAGATGTCCCTGGTACCTTTCATAGGCTTTTGTGGGTGTAATTTGAGTGTCACAGGACACAGGGGCCCCATGACCCCTTATTGCCCGGGGGGCCCCATGAGTTGTCAGTCCGCCCCTGCTCTCCATATATTTACCCAAAAACAGGTTAACCCAACACAACAAAGGGAAGGTAATTACCTCCGGCATACATTAACCTCCTTAGTGGTATTCCTGAGTGTAGCTCGGGGTAAAATTTGAGTACCAAGAGTGGTAACCCTGAGCTACACTCGGGCTTACCATGCGGCGTTGCTCAGGGGGTCCCTGCAGCACTTACCTTGTCCTTCGCTCCCGCGATGTGTCCCCTGCAGCGTCCCCGGCCATCTCCTCCGGCCGATGCCGGCATCTGGGTTCTGTGTTCCGGTCCCTGTGACGTCGGGATGTACGGGCTTCGGAACCGGCGGGAAATTTGACATTTTTAAAAAATTTCATTTTTGCTGTCATTGCTGTTTCAATGCATTTCACATACATTCTGTCCCGAGTGCTTTGTCCGGCGCCCTGCCTGCATTTTGACTGTTCTTTCTGCCTGGAAACTTAGAAAAGTCCATGGCGTCCAAAAAGCGTCCCTTTACGTCAAAAGCGGTTTTAGAGCGGCTAGAGAACAGCGATAGTAAATCAGAACCACTTGCAGAATTGAGTGATAATGATTCGTGGGGGAAATTCGTCATCAGACACTGAAAACGATTTTGCGCCTTTGCTCAGCAATGTGCGAATTTGCCTCTGTATTTCAAATTTCAGTGTTTTTGGTTTGATTATATTATTGAATTAAATTTATTATTATATTATTATTTTTTATGATTATTTATTAAATTATAATTTATAATTTCGTGTTTCAAGTTTTATCATATCCGGAATGTTTACTAGACTCTTGTTCGGACAGATTTCAGTGAGTTATTCCTAAAAATTACAGCCTACAATAAAAAACTACATATTTCCATGCAAAAAAATGGTACCGCTTTCAGCACAAAAAAAATCGGAAAGAATCATACCGCCGAGGAGGTTAACATAGTAAGGTGTCCTTTTGGTGTGTAAAGTGGTCTTATCACTGAACAGTATGTGTTTCAATGTCTTCAATACATATATATATATATATTACACACAATATACTACAGCCATCTTGTGTCAAGAAGTGTTTTTAGTCCTGGCTCCCAGGTTTTGGTGCATCTGTAAAGTGGCTAGTGTAGGGAGAGTTCAACAATCTGTCAGGGACAGAACTAGTGGCAAGGGCAGGTTCCAGAAGAGAAAGCTTAGGGCCTGCATCTACACTTCTGCAAGATCTCTCTTGGATTAGACCAGCCACAACGCACTTCACCTCTTGTAACTGTTCTGCAAGTTTGTTAATACATCAGTTCCTACATTCTGGACCTCAGTGTCATTACTGCCACTTCTGAAAGTTCTCTCTTGGATCAGACCAGCCACACCGCACTTCACCTCTCGTCAGGCAATGCCTTCAGCGCAGGCCTACTACCACTAACTCTCCGCTACATTGACTGAGTTCCAAGACGGGTGTTCTCTCTGCTGGACTGTTGTAACTGTTTTGCAAGTTTGTTAATACATCAGTTCCTGCATTCTGGACCTCAGTGTCATTACTGCCACTTCTGAAAGTTCTCTCTTGGATCAGACCAGCAACGCCGCACTTCACCTCTCATCAGGCAATGCCTTCAGCTCAGGCATACTACCGGTAACTCTCAGCTACATTGACTGAGTTCCCAGATGGGTGTTCTCCCTGTTGGACTGTTGTAACTGTTCTACAAGTTCGTTAATACATCAGTTCCTGCATTCTGGGCATCAGTGTCATTACTGCCACTTCTGCAAGTTCTCTCTTGGATCAGACCAGCCACACCGCACTTCACCTCTCGTCAGGCAATGCCTTCAGCGCAGGCCTACTACCGCTAACTCTCCGCTACATTGACTGAGTTCCAAGACGGGTGTTCTCTCTGCTGGACTGTTGTAACTGTTTTGCAAGTTCGTTAATACATAAGTTCCTGCATTCTGGACCTCAGTGTCATTACTGCCACTTCTGAAAGTTCTCTCTTGGATCAGACCAGCAACGCCGCACTTCACCTCTCATCAGGCAATGCCTTCAGCTCAGGCATACTACCGGTAACTCTCAGCTACATTGACTGAGTTCCCAGATGGGTGTTCTCCCTGTTGGACTGTTGTAACTGCTCTACAAGTTCGTTAATACATCAGTTCCTGCATTCTGGGCATCAGTGTCATTACTGTTACTTCTGCAAGTTCTCTCTTGGATCAGACCAGCAACGCCGCACTTCACCTCTTGTCAGGCAGTGCCTTCAGCTCAGGCCTACTACCGCTAACTCTCCGCTACACTGACTATGAGTTCCCAGATGGATGTTCTCCCTGCTGGACTGTTGTAACTTTCTGCAAGTTCATTAATACATCAGTTCCTACATTCTGGACCTCAGTGTCATTATGGCCACTTTTGAAAGCTCTCTCTTGGATCAGACCAGCCACACCACACTTCACCTCTCGTCAGGCAGTGCCTTCAGCTCAGGCCTACTACCGCTAACTCTCCGCTACATTGACTGAGTTCCAAGATGGGTGTTCTCTCTGCTGGACTGTTGTAACTTTCTGCAAGTTCAATAATACATCAGTTCCTGCATTCTGGGCCTCAGTGTCATTACTGCCACTTCTGCACGCTCTCTCTTGGATCAGACCAGCCACGCCGCACTTCACCTCTCGTCAGGCAGTGCCTTCAGCTCAGGCCTACTACCGCTGACTCTCCGCTACAGTGACTATGAGTTCCCAGATGGAGGTTCTCCTCACTGGACTGTTGTAAATGTTCTGCAAGTTCAATAATACATCAGTTCCTACATTCTGGGCCTCAGCGTAATTACTGCCACCGTACCACACTGCACCTGCCCACAAGGTCCTTATAGATGGAAGGGGCCTATAAAGAGGACTTTAATGCCCGGGAAGCAGTGTGGCTTCTGTGTCCTTGCCCACACTCAAAAAAGCCTATAAAAAAGGTACCAGGGGCATTTCATGGGGCCCCCTACTGACCCTGGGCCCTCGGGCAGTGCCCGAGTGCTCAAATGGTCAGTCTGCCCTTGTATGTACTGTAATATTCCCTGAGAGGTACCTCTAAACTAAGCAGCTATCAAAGGTCTCTGTGTAACAACCATAAATGTGAATCCTAAGTCCAAAATCTTCAGCCAGCTAACACTGGGGCCCAAATGTACCATTGGTGCACATAAGAACTGTCACAATAAGATCTGCAGGCAGTAGTAAGGCTATTAGGCAGCTGTCTAGTTAGTTCCTAAGGACATTGTCTCCCTAGTAGCAACAGGTTATGGCTGCAAGCAGGGGCGGACTGACAACTCATGGGGCCCCCGGGCAATAGGGGATCATGGGGCCCCTGTGTCCTTGCCCAAACACAAAAAGCCTATGAAAAAGGTACCAGGGGCATCTCATGGCACCCCCTACTGACCCCGGGCCCTCGGGCAGTGCCTGAGTTTCCAAATGGTCAGTCCGCCCCTGGCTGCAAGGCTCTCTTACTAGACCCAGCGACACAACACAGAAGTCCCTCTGCATGTAGGGGATCCCCTGTCTCTGTTCAGCATGACTTTGGCAGAACAGAGTCCTCAAGCTCTCTGATCCTTTCTCTTTATTGTCTCTCAGCTGTATGCCCGAGGCCTTGGCTTTACCTACCAACAGGTCCGGATGGGGGATGTGCTCACTCCAATCTCCCTACCATGCTATTCAATGAGCAGCCCAGGAAGATACCGCTCTTCTCTCCTCCCCTGTCCTGGCTTCTCCTGGGAGCTGTAGTCTATTGAGTAATGGAAGTCAACAAGAAATCCCCCCCCCATTTGGATGTCAAATCCCATCCTCCATTGCGGTAAGCTTCATTGACTATACGGTGCTATTGACACTCTCACTCCCCCTGCTGATTGAAAATGGAAGTGCATTGAAGTCTGTTCAGCCACAGTCCACAGGCAGCTGCAATAATGTTACATCTTAATCCTTGCAGCCATGTTCTCGGCTACAAAAGAAAACTAATGCAGTCACCACATCTATGGCGTGGTAAGCTGCAATATATTACATTTTTATTCCTGGGTTTAGGTAGGCTTTAAATCAATACAAAGGATATCATGTGGACAAATAGAACTCGGGTGGAAATTAAAATTGTATGTAATGTGGCCAGAAAGCAACTGCCTTGGTCTGTATTGATTGATATTAATAGAATCAGCTGTTTACCACCATCCCGGTCCCCCGTTTTCCTTCGTCTTCTCTCTATGTATTGCTATAATTGTATCTGTACTCTTTGCTAATGGAAAAGATTGATCGACAAAGGATTTGTGGCTTAGCCCATACGGTTGTAGTCTTCTAGAAGCTATATAACTCGGGTCAAAGAATGATTTAACTAAAAATGTCTCTCTGGCTTTTGAAGGAAGCCATCCCCGGAGAGAAGCTCTCACATCTGTAGAAAATAAAACCTGAGAAGATGGCCATTTAGGTCCTTTTTTTATAACAGCTAGAAGGTAACAATTGCGTATTTCCAGCATGCGTATATTTTAGGTTCTATATTACCGTGTTCAGTCATTTATGTAACTTCCAAATTGTTGTTATTCCAATTTTGTGTTAAATGTATAGATTAATAGGTTCTCACTTTACAGATTTCATTGCAATTTCTCTAAACCTGAGATAAAGACTCGCTAAGGATCCATTTACACTGTTTGCGTTGCAGTAACGCGCAGCAACTACCGTTACATCCGCTGCAGCGCCATTCATTCAACGCATATAACGGCAATGCAGAAGTGTAAATGGACCCTTCGTGAGTCTTTATCTCAGGGTCAGAGTCACTACAGTGAAATACAGAAAATCTAGAAGGCAATTGCCTTGGGGTGTCCTTTGCATGGCAGCCCAATGTTACTAAGGCAGGGGTCTCTATACTTATGAGGGCCATACTGTATATTTTATAATATTCAGGGGCTGAAAAAAAATCAGTTTTATAAATCAATGAATAACAAATGAAGTAAAATAGGAAAGTGAGCGCTCTCTGATCACCAGCTAAAGCACTCAAGGTAACCAATATAAGACCTTGTCAGAAACATATAATAAGTGCAGAGCTAAAAAATTAAGCATTAGGTTAGTCTGTCTCATGTTAAAGAATTCAATAAAGTTTCATTAAATAAATTGTCCAAAATATATAAATAAAGGTGACAGTGTGTGCAGATAAAATGGTGCGGAATCGCAATAAAATCCAGTGGTGGTGCTCCAAATAGTGTGGTAAAATTACGTACTCACCAGATGGGTAATTTAAATATGCATTGTATGAGGTCTCCTTTATGGATATGGGTTTGGTCTAGGACACGGATAATCCTCCCTTAAGGTGGTGTTGCTAGGAGCACATGATTGTCACTTTGAATGGCTAAAGATCTATTTATTATAGAGCCCGCCTGATCCAGCCATCCATTTGAATCCAGAGAAGGGAGTCCCTGTAAGCAGGCACCTGCACCCATCCATCCCTTAAAGCAGTGGTTCTCAACCTTCCTAATGCCGCGACCCTTTAATACAGTTCCTCATGTTGTGGTGACCCCCAACCATAAAATTATTTACCCAGTAATTATAATTCATGAAGTGTCGTTTTACCTCCAATACTGCTGCTTTCAACACAGTAGCTGCTTTCTACACAGTAGCTGCTCTTTACACATCGGAAATATGTGTTTTCCCGATGGTCTTAGGCGACCCCTGTGAAAGGGTCATTCGACCCCCAAAGGGGTCGCGACCCACAGGTTGAGAACCACTGCCTTAAAGGGACCTTTGGCCAGCTGGATCCTTTTACTTTCCTGTGTGCTCCTAGCAGCACCACCTTGAGGGAGGATTATCCGTGTCTTAGACCAGACCCATATCCATAAAGGAGACCTCTACTGATTCATACAATGCATATTTAAATTACTCATCTGGTGAGTACGTAATTTTACCACACTATTTGGAGCACCGCCACTGGATTTTATTGCGATTCCGCACCATTTTATCTGCACAGACTGTTACCTTTATTTATATATTTTGGGCAATTTATTTAATGAGACTTTATTGAATTCTTTAACGTGGGACAGACTAACCTAATACTTAATTTTTTAGCGCTGCACTTATTTATTAAATGAATAACAAATGAATGAATATGTTTTACCTCAACATGATATGATTTAGAACAGCTGGGAAAACAGTAAAAATAGGCGGCTGAATTGCGTTTTTAAGCCTTTCCCCTGGAGGCAGGTGAGGTTAGCTACTCTGCCACTAGGTGAGTCTGTTCCAGAATGGTGTTTGGTACAGCAGGTATGGAAACCAAGTGTTAGGCCCCTTTTAGGCAGATCCCTCCCACAGCGAGGTCAGGGGGGAGTCAGCACCCACACATAAGCCAGGTGGGAAGGAGCACATTCTTTCTTGGGGCATGGGAGCTACCTGTGGAGATGTAGCTGGCACACTTAGGCCTTGGGCAGGGCAGGAGGCTGGGTGAAGTGTATCTGTATGCAGGAGGAGCAAGCTGTGGTCATTCTGTCCCTTATGGGGGTGGAGGCTAAGGCAGCTTGTAAAAGGCCTTTTAGGCCAGTCTGAAGATCCTTCTGTGAGGTTGCTTTCCTGGAGGGTTCCTCGGAATAATGTACCTAGCAGAGAGGTGTCTACAGAGAGCACAGTCCTGTGAGTACTGATGACCCTAGGCAGAGGGGAGACTGAAAGGGAGACGGCTGTCAAAGTCCTGCACATGCTTTCACCTTTGACTACTGTGGACCATCCACCATATGTGATTGACTGTGTGATGTTAACTGACTCTGGAATGTACAGTATATCCTCGTGATGTGACTGTAACGCAGTTTCTTGACAACCGCCAGTAAAGTGCAGCAAAGTTATTTCTTGTGTGGACATTCCTTCTTTTGGATATAAAGGTCTATGGCCAGGGATGTTGTGTGGAGGTCTATGGCAAGGAGCAGAGCACAATATAGCAGAGGGTTCAGCCTCAGCAGGAAGGACTGTGTTCTAGCATGGCTGGAGCAGGGGTGGGGATTTGTGCTTTGGTGCCAAAACAAAAGACAGCCAACCATGAAGCCCCTCTTACACCTCCACCACCTTCCCGCCCAGCCATGGCATCCCTTTAACTGGGCTTACACCCAGAGTGGGGGGGGAGAAAGTGCTGCCCAATTATGTGACCACTGTGATTGGTTGTCACAGGATAAGTAGCAGGTCCCACTGGTTCCCAATCATTATTGGAGACCAGAGCTGTGTTTGACAACCAGGTCAATATGCTGTAAGTGCACAGTGAGCATGCTCCCAGCAGAGAAACCTTGGCCACCCATTGATGCATATGAGTGATGTGTTACAGATAAACACTCTTTGCCACCAAAGTTGTAAGAAACCATTATGAAAACCTTGAAGAAGAGGGAGATCCGTCTGCCAAAACACATAGGCTGTGTCTGATGTTCTTGTTCAATAAACACTTCCAAGCAAGATTATCATTTTTTCCTGGATGTTCCCAACCACATATCAAGGATTGGATATTCTAGTGAGTGATTCCACAACCTTGATCAGAGAGATAGTAGCTTAGGACTTGAACCAAATGCATGCAAACCATACTTTTCCAACCAATACACCTATTCCAACACTGATTTACTCTAAAACCAGTTCTCATTCCTGCATGTCCAGAACTACCACAAACCTACCTGTTTAGTTTAGTAAATAGGAATACTCCTTATAATTCATTGGATTTTTTTATCCTTGTAGGCAGTAGTTGATACCATTTCAAGGGTGCTCTGCCCAAGGAGTTTAAAGTGGTGGGTTGGCTTTCCCCTTATAAATGATTTGGCAGGATAAATAGTGTCAGAAGGTTGATGGGATGTGGCAACCTTCTTTGAGCTACCATGTAGGTTGTGGACCCTTGTAGGAAAGACTCCACTCAGGTAGGCCTGACTTAGGGATGAAAGGAAAGCCTATTTTATTGAAGGTAAACCTGCAAAAGAGGGAACCTGGAAGAGCTGTCTAGCTTCCCCTTGTTAAAATAGAACCAGAAGGGAAATTGTTGCAGTTGAACCATGTGTAGAAGGATGCTATGTATAACCTGATTGAAGAGAACTTTGTAACCCTGTTCCTGTTCAAAGTAATACATTAAAAAGACTATCATGTGGACAGTCATTTATTTCATGAAGTTGGCCACAGGCTGGGAGTACATGAGTAGCAAAGATGGCAGAGTTCCTCCATCACCAAGGTTTTTGGTAGCCTATCTTATTCCTGGGCCATCATGACTAGGAATCCTCCCTGAGACTTAAAGATGCACACAGCCACAGGCTCCTCATCACATGGACCATCTACTCATGAAACCACAGGATCATTGGTTTCCTCTATCTGATATTCACCGAGCTCTTCAGGGTGAGAGAGATGTCAGCTCACACCACCATAGGACAGTTGGATATACTCTTTCCCCAAAACATCCTCCTGGATCTCTCCAGTGAGCTCTCTCCTGATCCAGATTGACTCTAGGACTTGAGCTTGTAAGCCTAGCACTAGGGGCTTCCCTAGCACTGCTGCCCCCAGTAGGACTCTACCAAGGAAAACCGCTGCTGTCGCCTCAGGACTTACACTATTAAACCCTTTTGCTCTGAGCCCACAGATGGGCAAGCAGAACCTGAAATACATGGCAGGAGAGCGCACGAGGGGGCACCTTTACTGGGGTCTGTGGAAGCAACCGGGTGGCAGTACAGCTGCCCAACTGCTTCCACTTGCCTGTCAGGTTTAGACACAATCTTGGGGGCTGCAGCCCCTGGAATGTGTGTAAAACGCCCTGATGTCAGGTCTGTTCGATGTACATGCTAACATGGAGCCGGTGGAGGGGAGAGAGGAAAGCGGACACTTGTCATCTCTCCTCCCCTTTTTACTGTGACCCAAAAGGTGACATGTATGACATCACATCCTGGTCACTGCTTTCAATTTCCCCTTCTAGATTATCCAGGGATGCATTGCGATCTGCATTGCAATACATTCAGTGGAGCCCAGAGACGTGCAGGGTCTTTTAGAGAGAACCTGTCACCTAAAAATCATCACATAGGGGACTTTGTTTCCCCTACATGATGAAAAAAAAGTTAAGTAAAAAAAATATTATTTTTAATTGCAAAAAAGTAAAGTTCCACCCAAGCACATAACATCCCCCCAAAATAATTTTGAGGCTACCCCCACATATACACATGTCAGAATGTAAATGCTCGCGTATAAACATCGATTGCGATACACATGTTACATATCGCTGCACACGCCAAAGTGAAAACAATAATTGTAGCATAAGACCTCCTCCTTAATGCTAAAATGATGACTTTTGAAGCGTGGCAATTACAAAATGTAGGGTACTAAAGTTTGTCGACCTGTCATAGCTTTGACATGTTGGGCATCTATTTACTCAGCGCAACCTCATCTTTTATATTATGCCAAAAATGTGGGTAATTTATTGCGTTTGTTTGCCCTAAAATGCACTTTAGTGTATTTTTTACTGAAATTTAGCATTTCCTAGACCTTTGTGGTAATATCATGTGACATAAATATTTGGAACTACCACTAGTTTATTTTCTAGGGTGTCTGCTTTCAAAAAATATATAACATTTAGGGGTTTTGTGTAATCTTCAGGCCTGAAATAATTTTTTAAACGTGTGCAAAAAAGGTTCTGGCAGCGAAAGGGATTTAAAGGCTCTCCAGCCACCTACTGGGCACACCTCCCCATGGAATGGAGTTTGATTAATATTCAGGCTGCCTGCTCTCCTCTTCCCTCTAGAATTCTAGAATCCTCAAGGCTGCAGCTTGTGAGACACTGAGCAGCCCTAACCAATCGCACCCTACTCCACTGATTACAGGGGCGCTAGCCAATTTTACAACCTACTCTACACTAGGAGGGTGCTACATATCCACTAAAAAGAACACTACAGGTGCACCTCGGTTTACAAATTTAATGCATCTCCAGGACGTTTCGTATTGTGAAAAATTTGTAAACCGAAACTCGATTTTCCATAGGATTGCATTGAAAACCAATTAGTTTCGGAAGTCAGAAAAAAGTTTTAAAAAAGTATTTTATCTGTTCAAAACTCTTTATAGAGTGCACTTTAACCGCCTCCCACCTGCCATATAAGGAAATGACGGGTGCAAGGCGGTTCTCTCATTCTGGGAGGACATCATATGACGTCCTCCCACTCTAACTGCGCATGTGCGGCTCAGGGGCGAGCAGCACGACGATCGGTGGTGTGCTGTGTTCCTCAGACACAGCGGATCACCGATCGACGGAAAGAGCCAAAAGACGTCGGCTCGGTCATGTGATAAGCTATGTCCAATCACAGTTGAGCGCATGTAAATAAGGAAATGCCGGTTATCGGCATTCCTCAGAGGGGACATGTACACTGATCATCAGGGCACTGATGATCAGTGTAACCCCAGCAGTGCCAACTGTCACTGCCCATCAATGCCAGCTGTAAGTGCTCATCAATGACAACTGCCAGTGCCCATCAGTGCCACATCAATGCCACATATCAGTGCCTACCAGTGCACATCAATGCCACATATCAGTGCCTACCAGTGCACATCAATGCTACATGTCAGTGCCCATCTGAGCTGCCTTTCGGTGCCACCTATCAATGCCAGTCAATTCCACCTATCAGTGCTGCCAATCAGTGCCGCCTATCAGTGCTCGTCAGTGCCGCCTATCAGTGCCCGTCAGTGCTGCCTATCAGTGCTGCCTAACAGTGCCACCTAAAAATGCCAGTCAGTGTTGCCTATCAGTGCCAGTCAGTGCCGCTTATCAATGCCGCCTATCAGTTCCATATATGAATGCTGCCTTCCGGTGCCCATCAGTGATGCCTGTCAATGCCCATCAGTACCACCTACCAGTGCCTCCTCATCAGTGCCCATCAGTGCCACCTATCAGTACTCATCAGTGCAGCCTATCAGTGCCCATCACTGCAGCCTCATTAGCACACATCAGTGAAGGAGAAAAATCACTTATTTACTAAATTTTATAACAAAAATTAAGAAAAAAACATTTTTTTTTCAAAATTTTCAGTGGTTTTTGGTTTGTTTAGAAAAAAATAAAAAAAACCCCAAGGTGATTAAATACCACCAAAAGAAATCTCTATCTGTCTCATAAAAATGATAAAAATGTCATATAGGTACAGTGTTGCATGACCGCGCAATTGTCATTCAAAGTGTGACAGCGCTGAAAGCTGAAAATTGGCCTGGACAGGAAGGGGGTATAAGTGCCCAGTAGGCAGGAAGGTAGTAGAAGTGCCCGGTGGGCAGGAAGGGGGTAGAAGTGCCCTGTAGGCAGGAAGGGGGTAGAAGTGCCCGGTGGGCAGGAAGGGGGTAGAAGTGCCCGGTGGGCAGGAAGGGGGTAGAAGTGCCCTGTAGGCAGGAAGGGGGTAGAAGTGCCCAGTAGGCGGGAAGGGGGTAGAAGTGCCCTGTAGGCAGGAAGGGGGTAGAAGTGCCCAGTAGGCGAGAAGGGGGTTGAAGTGCCCTGTAGGCAGGAAGGGGGTATAAGTGCCCAGTAGGCGGGAAGGGGGTATAAGTGCCCAGTAGGCAGGAAGGGGGTAGAAGTGCCCGGTGGGCAGGAAGGGGGTAGAAGTGCCCTGTAGGCAGGAAGGGGGTAGAAGTGCCCGGTGGGCAGGAAGGGGGTAGAAGTGCCCGGTGGGCAGGAAGGGGGTAGAAGTGCCCTGTAGGCAGGAAGGGGGTAGAAGTGTCCTGTAGGCAGGAAGGGGGTAGAAGTGTCCTGTAGGCGGGAAGGGGGTAGAAGTGTCCTGTAGGCAGGAAGGGGGTAGAAGTGCCCTGTAGGCAGGAAGGGGGTAGAAGTGCCCAGTAGGCGGGAAGGGGGTTGAAGTGCCCTGTAGGCAGGAAGGGGGTATAAGTGCCCAGTAGGCGGGAAGGGGGTAGAAGTGCCCAGTAGGCGGGAAGGGGGTAGAAGTGCCCAGTAGGCGGGAAGGGGGTAGAAGTGCCCTGTAGGCGGGAAGGGGGTAGAAGTGCCCAGTAGGCGGGAAGGGGGTAGAAGTGTCCTGTAGGCAGGAAGGGGGTAGAAGTGCCCTGTAGGCAGGAAGGGGGTAGAAGTGCCCTGTAGGCAGGAAGGGGGTAGAAGTGCCCGGTAGGCGGGAAGGGGGTAGAAGTGCCCAGTAGGCGGGAAGGGGGTAGAAGTGCCCTGTAGGCAGGAAGGGGGTATAAGTGCCCGGTAGGCAGGAAGGGGGTAGAAGTGCCCGGTAGGCAGGAAGGGGGTAGAAGTGCCAGATAGGCAGGAAGGGGGTATAAGTGCCCGGTAGGCAGGAAGGGGGTATAAGTGCCCGGTAGGCAGGAAGGGGGTAGAAGTGCCCAGTAGGCAGGAAGGGGGTATAAGTGCCCTGTAGGCAGGAAGGGGGTATAAGTGCCCGGTAGGCAAGGGGTTAAAGGCATAAATACTGTACAGGGACATGATTAATCAAGCAATAACTCAATGCAAAAACACTCCCAACACCTCCGACACCTCCACACTCGACGCCACGTGCTACCACAGACTCCAGCATGCACAGGTGTAGCGCTATAAACCTCCCAGGCGCAATACATCCTAATGAAACTTACTTTGCATTGCAAAAAAAATTTGTAAAACATTTGTCAACAGAGACATTATTGTCAATGGATTTGTATTCGTATACAGAAAAGTACGTTAACTAAGGCGTTCCTAAACCGAGGTGCGCCTATACATTGGTGATATTATTGGTATTACCTTGTAGGCACATTTAGAATTTTGCTGTTGCACAAGAAATGCAAAAAAAAAAAAGATTTGAAGTCCTCTTTTTGTACTTTGTACAGTTTGAATTTAATACGAAGCCAAAATAAAAAATTGAAAATGGCACAGGCTGAATCTCAAACATCCGTGCCACGAAAAGTAATCTAACTTTCCAAAGATCAATCCTCATACTAATTTCATGAAAACTTGGGTCAAGACGGTGCAACCCTCCTACTTTCCAGCACAATAATGGAAAGAATCATCTGTATTAACAACCCGTATTGAGACCTTTCCCCTTCGAAGAACGCGCCTTACAGAGCCATGAATCAGATACATAGCTTTCTTCTCTGCTCATCGCTGCAGACTTGATTGCTGTTTTGAAATTTTTCCTTGTTCTATTATAGTGAGCCAAAAAAAACCCAACAAAAATAATATACGTTCTAAAGAAACATAGATTACGTTTCCATCTTTGTATAACCTGTGCCACTCCATCAAAACTTGAAATGAATGTATACTATATTACTACATACTGCATAAATCATGCTTTTTCTTTTTAAATCAAATCATAAATTCAGCAATTGAGAAAGTAAAATATGATAATTACGTTGTTTTTTGGCAGGCTAGCCTTGCATCCTTTTCTAGTCGGGGTTTTATGATGTATTCTTGAAATATGGCTCTGATCTACGGTTTTGTTTTAAAAGGTGATGAAGTCACCAACTACAACTAAATAATGATTAAAGTAGAACTATGGCCTTTCCATTAACAAAAAAAAGGTGATGCAACACGGTTTGTCTATACTTCCTCATAGATTTGGGTCTGGTATGGATTTTAATTTTTCTGTTTAAATATTTTTATTAGGAAAGTTTTGGTTTAAGAATACAACAAGCTCAAGCAGGGGCGGATTGACCATTTGGGAACTCAGGCACTGATCCCACTGATCACCAAGCCTGAGACATTGTTTACTTCCACCTATGCTGAAATGTGCTGTCTGGAGTTCTTGACAAAGGAAGGGTGCAGGCTGTCCTGCACTGATAGTCTCCCACTATGTGATTCGTCTTCAATGCTGGTTTCCCTCCTTCCTGAAATGTCTTAATCAGGGGCGGACTGACCATTTGGAAACTCGGGCACTGCCTGAGGGCCCGGGGTCAGAAGGGGGCACCATGAGATGCCCCTGGTACTTTTTTCATAGGCTTTTTTGGGTGTGGTTTGAGTGTGGGCAAGGACACAGGTGCCCCATGGGCCCCATGGTCCCCTATTGCCCGGGGGCCCCATGAGTTGTCAGTCCACCCCTGAGCTCAAGATACGCCCACGCAGGGGCAGAGCAGAACAATAACACATAATTAGATACATCCTACTGACTTGTATTAGCCAAATAACAGAATGTTCAATGACATCAAGGAGGGACGGCAAAAAGCCGAACTAAATAATAGCAGCAGAAATCCATCATATTACCGGAAAAAGAAGAGGAAAGAAGAAAGAAGAAGAGAAAAAAAAGAATCAGAAAGAAAACATGGAGGAAAGGAAAACTAGAAGAATCATGGATCCAGGGCTAGCACAGGCAGTGACTATAGGAGGCCATAATTAGTAGGAGGCAGGGATGGCAAGGAATAACATATCCAAGGTTCCCAAACTGTAAGGAATCTCAGATGAGAATCATGAAGAACACTAGACATCTGTTCATTGATCAACATAGCATTCAGCCGGGTCTTCACCCCCTGGAAGACAACAGAAGGGGTTCTCCAAGCTTCAGCTATAGCACGTTTGCCCAAAATGAATAGGTAGGATGCCAATTTCTGCTGAGACCTAGACAGACCCAAAATTGGGCAGTGCAGGAGGGCCACCCTTGCATCCCTACGGACTGTAATATGAGATAGCGTTTGTAGCAAACCAAAAACCCTAGACCAGAAGCCTATCAATCGTGGGCACGACCACCAAATGTGCAATACATCCCCATGTAGACCACAATTCCGGAAACACCTATCTCTGCCAGTCGGATTAAAGTGAGCAGTCCGAGTCGGGACCCAGTACCATTGCAGGAGGGTTTTTTTTTTTTTCATAATACATTTTTTTTGGTTTTACAAATATAGTTCCAACAAAAAAAAAATAGGACAGTGAAAAGCTACACAATATCACAGTAAAGGTGCTGCGGTAAAGTTTAACAAAGAGAAAAAAAGGAAATATTGAAGAATTCCTAACAATCCTACTAGTTCCACGAAATAATCATTTTAGAGAATCCAAGAAAAAGTTAAACATAATAATATCTTAGGTTACAATTCTGAACCAGTCGGACCGGAGCTTCCAAGCTTTGTCAAATTTGGAAATTCTGTCGTTTAGGTAAGGTAAAGATTTCTCATACAGTTTCAAGAAAAAGTATGTGAACCCCTTGGGATTATGTGGAGTTTTGCATGAATTGGGCATAAAATGTGCTCTGAACGTCATCTAAGTCACAACAATAGAAGAACACAGTCTGCTGAACATAATACTACACAAACATCAGATGTTGCCATGGTTTAATTGCACATAACATGTAAACATTCACAGTGCAGGGAGGAAAAAGTATGTGAACCTTTGGACTTAATAACTGGTTGACCCTCCTTTGGCAGCAATAACCTCAACCAAACGTTTCCTGTAGTTGCAGATCAGACCTGCACAATGATCTGGAGTCATTTTGGACCACTCCTCTTCACAAAACTGTTTCAGTGTAGCAATATTCTTGGGATGTCTGGTGTGAATCGCTCTCTTAAGGTCATGCCACAGCATTTCAATTGGGTTGAGGTCAGGACTCTGACTGGGCCACTCCAGAAGGCGTATTCTGTGCTGTTGCAGCCATTGTTTTGTTGAATTACTTGTATGCTTTGGTGTAGTATTATGTTCAGCAGACTGTGTTCTTCTATTGTTGTGACTTAGATGACGTTCAGAGCACATTTTATGCCCAATTCATGCAAAACTCCATGTAATCCCAAGGGGTTCACATACTTTTTCTTGCAACTGTAGATGAAGTAGGTCTGGACTCGCTCGATGACTTCTTTTAGAGAAGGAGCTAAGTCTTTTTTCCAGTGTCTAGTAATGGTAAGTCTTGATGCTAGAAGAATATGTGTCACTAAAAGTCGATAATGGATTGGATATGTGTCTATATTTATATTCAGAATGGCTAGGGTAGGATCTGGTTGTTTGAACCACTTCCCGTCCGGGCCATGTATATAAACAGGAGCAGTGCAGGGGCGGGTGGTCATTTATAAACGGCCTCCCCTGCCCCTGATTGTGCGCAATCCGTTGCCCGCTGTGTCCTCCGGACACAGTGGAACACCGATCGTTGTACGGGTCCTCTGTGTGAAGTCCGATCATGTGGTCACTGATTGGCCAATCAGTGATCACATGAAGAGTAGTAAGCAAGATGTCCCTTCTGACATCATTGCTTACTACTAGTGAAATATGTGAATGATCACAGAGATCACATGGTACAGGGCTATTCACAACAGGGAAACTGTGATTTTTATTTTTTTTGCTATAGAAATGAAAAAGTCCAAAATTGTTGAAAAAAAGTGTTTTTCTTATAAAATTTTGCAAATAAATAATTTTTCTTCATAAATCTTGACCAAAACGTATTTAGCTATCTTTTTAGTAAAAAAAATAACCCAAATTAGTTTATAACCAAAAATTATAATTTTTCTAAATATTTTTTTACATTTTTATTTTATTTTTTAATATTAATATATATTTTTTTAACATACTGTCACCCTAGCAGTACAGTGTCACCACAAAAAATTATAATTTTGAAAAAAATGCTTTTACATTTAAATTTTTTTTTAATATTATTATTATTTTTTTTTTTTTCATACTGTCACTCTACCAGTACAGTGTCAATGGTGACACTTTACTACTTGTGGGGGGTGATGAAGTTTTTTTTTTCTTGTACACTGATTGCTTTTACACCCATAAAGGCTGCAAAAGCAATCATTTCTCCCTCTCTATCTGCATTCTTGCAGCCATTGAGAAATACTGTGAGAGCTGTGATTGGTCACAGCTTGTCACATGGTACAAGGCTGTTGTGAATAGCCCTGTACCATGTGAACGCTGTGATCATTCACAGATTGCACATGTAGTAAGCAATGATGTCACAAGTGACATCTTGCTTATTACTATTCGTGTGCTCACCGATTGGCCAATCAGTGATCAAATGAATCAGGACCTCACACAGGGGTCCAGTACAGCGATGGGTGTTCCCCTGTGTCCTCTGGACACAGTGGGCACCGGATCGCAGTGCCGCGCGCTCCCAGGGAGCGCGTAGAGGCTGAAAATGCAGGCACCGTTTATGAATGGCAACCCGCCCCTGGACTGCCACCGTCCGGCCGTTTATATACATGGGCCGGACGGGAAGTGGTTAAGGATTTCCAGGCTTCATTTGAGGCTCGTACAGTTGGTGTTGCTTTACTAGTGGGAATCCTTTGCCACCAGCTCGCTAGCAGTATGGCGCCTAAATCTGTAGTAGAGGTTAGAGTTTTTTCAATGCCACCCCTTTTTGTATCATCTTCCACTATAAACCAATGTTTGAGATGGTCTAATAATGATGCTTTGTGATAGTCCCTAATATCAAATAATACATAATGTGTTGCGCTCCCGGTGAGAATCTCTATTGTGTTAGTAATTATATTTACCCATGGTAAACATATATATAATCAGGTGATGTACAATAATATAAAAATAAAAATATATATAGTGTTGAACCAATATACATATATTATCCACTAATATGAAAAATATATAAATGTGAAAATAATATCACCAAAGAAATAATGATGTGTACTAAAAATAAATATGAATACATCAATATAACATCATGATTGGTGAATAATCAAAAATAGTGAAATAAATATACATAAAAATAAAATAAAATATATATATATATACTACAAATAAAAAAATATTTTGATTTGTGATATTAATGTCCTTTAAATTCGGTGACTTTGTGCTTGATTAAATCTTGATTTAGTGACTTATTGTGAATCCGTGACTCTCTTTGAATCCTTAATTAGTGAAGCTATCGCTATAGCTATCACAACCCCCTGATGAAGCCACGTGATCAGTGGCGTAACGCGTAGGGGTGGGGCTGCATTGTCACTCGGAGAGAGCCGGATTGTTTGACAGACGGCGGGTGCATGACTTAACGGCTGGCGGATTACTCGTGCTGTGCAATCTATCTCATACCTCATACAATTCATGTGAGTGTACCTGTTGGAAAGCAATAAAGCAGAAATCTTTTTATAAGGATAAAACACTATGTTTGGCAATTTGTCCCCACATATGGAAAAACGCATGGAGAGGAAAGTATAAGGGAATTTGAGTATCGCAAATAGTGATCAATCCCATAAGAGCTAATTAAGGATAACGGATATCCATGTTTCACAATCTGTAAAGGAGGAATTCCATCTAAGCAGGTTCCATAGGAGGTGAACCACAAGTGTGTATAGCCTAATTGCAGGCTAATAAGGAGGTGAGCATACATCTTCACTAATTAAGGATTCAAAGAGAGTCACAGATTCACAATAAGTCACTAAATCAAGATTTAATCAAGCACAAAGTCACCGAATTTAAAGGACATTAATATCACAAATCAAAATATTTTTTTATTTGTAGTATATATATATATATTTTATTTTATTTTTATGTATATTTATTTCACTATTTTTGATTATTCACCAATCATGATGTTATATTGATGTATTCATATTTATTTTTAGTACACATCATTATTTCTTTGGTGATATTATTTTCACATTTATATATTTTTCATATTAGTGGATAATATATGTATATTGGTTCAACACTATATATATTTTTATTTTTATATTATTGTACATCACCTGATTATATATATGTTTACCATGGGTAAATATAATTACTAACACAATAGAGATTCTCACCGGGAGCGCAACACATTATGTATTATTAGCTTTATGGACACAGAGGTAGTTGTGTGTTGAGTGTTCGCGATCCTATTCACATTAGGGACAGTGTGTGTCCACTTTTTGGTGATCTTGGTGAGTTGATATTGGGTGGATTTAACTTGGCTCGCAAGTCACACAGAAGTCCCTAATATCAACAAATCCCATTCGGGTCTGGTATGTGTCCAATAACAGCCAAGGGTCTGTGTTGACAATCAACACAGAGTTCTGTACAGAGAGAATGATCTTTCTCTTTCTGTAAATTAGAGATCCATTAGTAAAAGCAGCACATTTCACATACAGTACACCTTGTTAGGCACGCATTTTTTGCCTTGATCTCCCTAGTTGTTAACCCCTTCCCAGCCAGCGTCATTAGTACAGTAACAGTGTGTAATATTATCACTGATCACTGTATTAATGTCACTGTGATGCCAGCGGCAGTTAGTCAGTTATCCCTAGCATTATTTCGTGTCAGATTGTCCTCCGCACTATCACAGTCCCATTTTAAGTCGCTAATCACTACCATTAGTAGTATTTTAAAAATTAAATAAATCATTCCAGTATATATACCATAGTTTGTAAACGCTATAACTTTCACACAAAGCAATCTATATACAATTATTGGGATTTTTTTAATAAAATATACAGTATGTAGCAGAATACACTTTGGACAACATTTATGAAGAAATTAGATTTTTTATTTTTTTTAATTAATATGTTTTATATTACAAAAAAAACACAAAAAGAAAGCTCTATTTGTGTGAAAAAATGATATCAATTTTGTTTGGGTACAGCATTGCATGACCGTGCAATTACAAGTTAAAGTAGCGCAGTACCTAATAATATTCACTCCCTGGTTACCTCCTCATTGGCCGACCTCATCGCAGGCTATCCCCTCTTCAGTCTATCATGAATGCTGCTGCCAGACTCATCCACCTTACTAACCGTTCTGTATTTGCCACCCCTCTCTGCCAATCCCTCCACTGACCTCCACTCAGTGTCCTCCATCCCTCTCTGCCAATCCCTCCACTGACCTCCACTCAGTGTCCTCCATCCCTCTCTGCCAATCCCTCCACTGACCTCCACTCAGTGTCCTCCATCCCTCTCTGCCAATCCCTCCCCTGGTCTCCACTCAGTGTCCTTCATCCCTCTCTGCCAATCCCTCCACTGGTCTCCATTCAGTGTCCTCAATCCCTCTCTGCCAATCCCTCCACTGGCCTCCATTCAGTGTCCTCCATCCCTCTCTGCCAATCCCTCCACTGGTCTCCACTCAGTGTCCTCCATCCCTCTCTGCCAATCCCTCCACTGGTCCCCACTCAGTGTCCTCCACTCCTCTCTGCCAATCCCTCCACTGGTCTCCATTCAGTGTCCTCCACCCCTCTCTGCCAATCCCTTCACTGGTCTCCATTCAGTGTCCTCCACCCCTCTCTGCCAATCCCTCCCCTGGTCTCCACTCAGTGTCCTTCATCCCTCTCTGCCAATCCCTCCACTGGTCTCCATTCAGTGTCCTCAATCCCTCTCTGCCAATCCCTTCACTGGTCTCCATTCAGTGTCCTCCACCCCTCTCTGCCAATCCCTCCACTGGTCTCCATTCAGTGTCCTCAATCCCTCTCTGCCAATCCCTTCACTGGTCTCCATTCAGTGTCCTCCACCCCTCTCTGCCAATCCCTTCACTGGTCCCCACTCAGTGTCCTCTACCCTTCTCTGCCAATCCCTCCACTGGCTTCCCATTGCCCAACGAATAAAATTAAAAACATTAACAATAACATATAAAGCCATTTATAACTCTGCCCCAAATTACATCACCAAACTTGTCTCCAAATATCACACAAACCGTACTCTCTGCTCCTCCCACAACCTCCTACTCTCTAGCTCCCTTGTCTCCTCCTCCCATGCTCATCTCCAGGACTTCTCCAGAGCCTCTTGCATCCTCTCTATCTCAATCTATCAGACTATCGGCTACTCACTTTTAGGCATTCTCTGAAAACCTATCTCTTCAGGGAAGCCTATCCTGTCAACAGCTAATAACCAAATCTTCTATTCCTCCTACCAGTCCATCCCCCACAGTTATTACCTTTTGTACCACCAGCCCCTCCCTCTTAGAGTGTAAGCTCCAAGCAGCAGGGCCCTCCTATCCCTCTTGTATTGAACTGTATTGTTGCTGTATTGTCTCCCTTTATTTTGTAAAGTGATGAGCAAACTGTTGGCACCATATAAATCCTGTATAATAATAATAATATTAATAACAAGAAATAGCCTGGTCTGCCTTCTTCTTCCCTCCCCACGCATTTCCTCCTATCTGATATGAGGTGCTGCTCGGGTCCAGGAGTACCTTGAGAGTCCAGGCCGGGGGGGGGTCGTTCTGTCATATTAGTTGTTCTCAATTTAGTATATTGTGTTTTTTTGATATGCGATATTTGAGCTGTATGTTTTTTTTCTGCACATGTTATGCCTTTCTGTTCCTCTGCCAATATTTTGAGACTTCATGTGTTGTGCGACACTGCCTGTTCTCTCCCTGAGGAGAGGGCGGTCTGACCGTTCTATGAAGCCATACCTTTGAGGACGACATTCCTAGTAGTTCCACCACGGTATACTCGTGACACTATATTTCCGCTTTAGAATTCCTACGTAGTGCTTTGTTCATATGGGTATCTCCCAAACATTGATATGGCTTGTTGCCTGTCTCACTTCCCTCACTTCCCTCCTAGCGCAGGCTACCGTTCTGTTCTTGACCCCAATTTCTCGCTAAATCCTGAGCCATACGTTCTACCAGGTGAGGGTTGATACATCTCCCTCGCCGGCTGGGTGTAGTCCCTCTCTGTGCATGCCCTATCCTCGCCCTACCTCTCCATTCCCTGCACTTTTTAAGGTCTTCCGTACGGCGGGCCTCTTTTTTTATTTTGGATTTCGGCCCACTGCGTTCCCCACACAGTAAGCTCGGAGAGCTTTTACTGACTCTTGCCGGCTGTTTTTACTCCCTCCTTTCTCTTTTCTGTTACCCCTTAACCCCCCCCCCCATCTTCTCTTCCTTTCTCTTCTCCTTTTTTCTTATATATCTAGGCGGATTAGCTGGTCTACTCCTCCCGCTGGTAGTTCTGTGTTTTTTTTTTTTTTTTTTTTTTTTTTTTTCGTACCTGTGTCTACTCTCCTCCTTTCCCCTTTCTTATTTCTCTTTTCTTTTATTTTATTTTGTTTTTCTTTCATTTATCTCTTTAAATTTTTTTTTTTTTTTTTTTCTTCTCTCCCCCCCCCAATCCTATTCCCATCCTTTTAGTACCCCGTGTTCCCTTTTTTTAGGTTGCTTTCACACTCCTCTTTGGACATGTCTTCTCCCAAATCGTTGTCAGGACACTTGTCACTGAAAGTTCTATCTCTTAATGTGAAGGGTTTGAACACACCTGAAAAACGCTCCATTCTGCTCTCCTATCTATCTAAACAAAGAGCGGATATCGTTTTCCTTCAGGAAACGCATTTTAGACAGGATGTCATTTCCAAGCTCTTTAACTCACGTTATCCGACAGTCTATCATGCCCCTAACCCTCATGCCAAATCAAAAGGTGTCGCCATCTTGATTGCAAAACATCTCCCTTTAACTATAACGGAGTCGCTCCCTGACTCAGAAGGTAGGTTCCTGTTTCTAAAAGGCACTTTTGCCAACAGACCCATTACACTGGCAAATTTATATGCGCCCAATACCAAGCAGGTTCCCTTCTTCCGCTCAATCTCCACCTCTCTTTCTTCTTTTCAGTCGGGTGTACTGATCTTGGGGGGAGACCTTAATGTCCCTTTATGCCCCTTATTGGATTCTTCCTCGGGCAGTTCATTTTTACCATACAAATCCCTAAGACAGATCCGCATACAACTCCAGGATTTACAACTTCACGATTCTTGGCGAATCCTACACCCGAACGTTAAAGATTATACGTTCTTTTCTCCTCCACACAATAAGTACTCCAGAATTGACTACATTTTTCTCTCGCAAGTGGATCTGCCATTTCTTCATGACACCTCCATTGAACCAATGGTCCTATCGGATCACCATCCCATAACCATGACGTTGCGTTTTCCTGAAAAACACTCCCGCTCTAAGATTTGGAGATTGGACGCATCTCTTCTTTCCGACCCAACACACGAAGCCGAGATCCGCTCCCAATTGGTAGATTACTTCGCGACCAACCAGACTTCAGATACCTCCTCCTTGACGCAATGGGAGGCACATAAATGCGTAATTCGCGGGATTCTCATAGCCATGGCTACGAAGCGTAAAAGGGAGAGACAAGCACATTTGCGACGACTTATGGAGCGCATCCAGTTTTTGGAAAGAGTTCACAAACACAGTCAAGCGGCTTCTACCTTGACTGAACTCACAAACACTCGCACGCAGCTTTTGACCGAACTGGGTAAGGTGGCTAAACGTAGATATGTCTTGTCTCAAAAATTATTTTATGAGTTTGCGAACAAAAGCGGGCGATTCCTCGCCAGATCCCTTCAAGCGAAAAAGTCGAGCTTAACAATCCACAAAATCAGGGGTCCAGACGGTTCTTTTGCCACCACTAATGCTGACATTGCTTCTCATTTTGAGCAGTATTATAAGGCATTATATAACCTCCCTCCGGAACGTCCCCCACCTGAAACCAACAAACTCAGAGCCACGGTGATCTCGGACTTTCTTCATCTTTATAGCCCTTCTGCACTTTCTGAGACATCCGCCCTGGAACTGGAGCAAACTATCACGGCAGAGGAACTGTCGCGGGCCGTCAAACAAATGAAGTCTGGTAAAAGCCCGGGCCCTGATGGCCTGTCTGCGGTATATTACAAGGAGTTTTTACCCGTCTTGTCCATCCCCTTCCTCTCGGCTTTCAACACTTTCTCTTCACTCCCTGTGCCGTGTCATCGCCTTCTAGAAGCGCACATCACTGTCATACCCAAAGGAGATAAGGATGCAACTTTGGTTTCCAATTATAGGCCCATCTCCCTTCTGAATGTAGACGTGAAACTTTATGCTAAAATTCTGGCCAACCGTCTCCTCCCCTTACTCCCTTCTTTGATTAACCTCGATCAAGTGGGTTTCATCCCTGGCAGGGAAGCGAGAGACAATACTATCAAGGCCCTCAACCTTATCCATTGGCTTCGCACATCAAAGTCTCCTGGGTTCCTTCTCTCTTTGGACGCTGAGAAGGCCTTTGACAGAGTGTCCTGGGATTATTTGAGGGCAACCCTTCAGGCGATTGGTTTGAGAGAA
Source organism: Staurois parvus (assembly GCF_062004578.1). Lineage (NCBI taxonomy): Eukaryota > Metazoa > Chordata > Amphibia > Anura > Ranidae > Staurois > Staurois parvus. The sequence goes on from NW_028318840.1 coordinate 3,400,709, forward strand.
CACATGCTTAATTTCATCATGACCCTGTATTCTGGACCCACGGCACAGGTTCGGGTGAATGTCCATTTATCGAACCATTTCTCTCTCGGCAATGGCACGCGCCAGGGCTGCCCCCTTTCTCCTCTCCTCTTTGTGCTATCATTAGAGCCACTGCTGCGTAAACTCCGTTCCAACCCAGATATTAAGGGCGTTTCCGCACCGGCTCAAGAGTATAAACTCGCCGCCTATGCGGATGACATTTTGCTGTTTCTAACGGAACCTCGGACCACCTTGCCCAATTTGCTTAAAGATTTCTCACTTTTTCAATACATGTCGAACCTTAGAATCAACCATTCAAAGTCATACGCCCTCAATGTCACCCTCCCTTCTGATGTAGTCTCATTTTGCCGATCGCAGTTCCCGTTTAGATGGGACAGTGAGACTCTCACTTACCTGGGCATTCAGCTTACGTGCGACCTCTCTGACCTTTATGTAAAAAACTTTATCCCAGCACTTAAATCCATTCAGGAAGATCTCACTAAATGGCATCGACCATGCTTTTCCTGGTTCGGCAAAGCTGCTATATTGAAAATGAACATTCTCCCCCGCCTCCTCTATTTATTTCAAACCTTACCTATCCAATTGCCACCCGCCTTTTTCGCTTCATGTAGGAGAATGTGCTCCTTCTTCCTTTGGAACCACAAGCGTCCGCGCATATCTTTCTGCCAATTGGTTCTCCCCAAATCCAGGGGTGGGATTGGGCTCCCAGACCTCAGGCAATATCATTGGGCCTGCCATCTTTGCAGAATTATAGATTGGAATATTCATTCGACTACCAAAGACTGGGTGCATCTCGAAAACTCCTTCTCTCCTTCTCCTATAGCTTCGATCCCGTGGCTCTTGACGAAACATACCCCCCAGGCCCTTCTCACTCATCCACTGATTGGCCCTACCTTGCGCATCTTCCGCTTGACATGCAAGTCGGCCTCCATCTCGGATGCCCCCAACCCTTTAACCTCCCTTTGCTTAAACCCGGACTTCCCTCCGGGTATGCACAAGGCCTTCCTGTCGGAACATTGGCCGTATGACCAGGTGAAAGCGGAACACTTTTTTCATAAAGGCCAATTGAAATCCTACTCCTCTTTGGCGAGCACCATGAAAGATCGTACCTTCCCCTTTTGGGCCTACCTTCAAATCAGGCATTTTCTCATATCCTCTGCTCACCGCCACAAATGGACTCGTCCTCTCACCCCCTTTGAATCAATTTGTTCTAAGGCTGAACCCCAGCGGCATCTAATCTCATCCATGTACCTCCTTCTCACCGGTGATGGGAATCCTAACTCGCTCCCCGCTTGCCGAGCTTGGAGGAGAGACCTTGATATAGATTTTTCTTCCTCAGATTGGGACCAAATTTTTACATACTCCCACAAATGTTTGCTGAATGTATCGACCCAAGAAAACGGATACAAGCTAGCTTCCCGTTGGTACATTACCCCTTCCAGAACTCATCGTTTTAACCCTTCTCTACCTAATAATTGTTGGAGATGTGGAGCACCTGATGGGTCCCTTCTCCATATTTGGTGGTCCTGTCCTATCGTCCTGCCCTTCTGGCGGGAAGTCCACCGTATAACCTCGTCAGTGTCCACTTTACCTCTCGATTTCTCCCCGGCCCAATTTCTCCTCCACCATACACCGCTCCCCAAACGTCTATACTTCCGATCGTTAGCAATGCATATGATTAATGCTGCTAGACTTTGTCTTCCTGTGCTTTGGAGATCTACTCAACCCCCCTCAATAAAAGATTGGTTCACTCGTCTGGGAAGAATTGCAGAGATGGAGGAGCTGATTGCTTCCTCCCAAGATAACCCGACTAAATTCTCCCATACTTGGTCGTGTTGGATCCACTTCCAAACGACCCCCGAATACCAATCCCTCATGGGTCTTTCTACCTGACTCTGAGCCTGTGGCTTTATATTACACTCTGTATTGTACTGACTCCTCGACCCTTGCTAGGCTGTCGATGACACTTTTCTATTATATCCTTTTCACTGATCAGGTAGTGAGACACTCCTTTTCCCTGGTGCCCGATTGTCTGCTTTATGTCTCTATCCCCTAGGGGATGAGCACACCAGCTCTGTCCTTGGAGCTTCCACCTATATGACATGTCTATCCATACCGCCCCCCCCCCCTTAGTCTCCTTCCCCTTTGACCCTTACCCCTCTTCCCCCCCTTTTTTTTTTTTTTTTTTTTTCTTCTTTGGCTTTCCAGCTTCTCACCATTTTTTGTTTTTTCTTTCCTCCCGACTCCTTCCTCGTTGTGCCCTGTACCTGCCATTACTGTCTTTGCTGTTTTTCACATCTTCTCCACTTCATTTTTTCCCTTTTTCTTTTTCCTCTACACTTATGTTTATTCCGCTGTCCATAGGCAACCTAATCTCACACCCGGATTACACTTGCACATGTGTCTCTCCCATTCCATGGAGTAATTTTCATATGCGTTGGCTACCTTTGAGTGGTACCTTTGCTGCTCCTCCTGGATAACACCGAGCTTTCTATATTTTCGCTACTTCTTCCTTGCACCAGAAGCCCAGCACCTTTAGCTTTATTCCCTTCCCCCCTACTCTACTACTCGACGATAAAAGATATCTGGGGGTGCAAATAAATTATCCTGCTCGTTTGGTGATATTTTGTATGCTATGTGGTGATTATGATTGGTGTTTGCCTTCTTTTTTTTTTTTTTTTTTTTTTGCTGTGTTCTCGTGTTTTTTTTTTCCAAGTTCAACTTCATTATTGTTACAGGTGACACGAGAGGGCTTTATTATTTTGTTTGCCTGCATATTTCTTATTGTTTGGCATGTGCGATTTGTGTTTTACCGCATTTCTCTTTGGCACATTGTATTACATTGTACAATTTATACCATTTATATGTTTTGACTTTTTCTCAATAAACTTTGTGGAACAGAAATAGCCTGGTCATAAGGGGGGGGGGGCAAAATCTTCTGGAGCTCGAGTGGATAATGATCGCTGAATAAAACTTTAGATCCATTTGGGAGATCTGTGGTGTGCTGTTGACATGCTGTTTAGCATGTCCCCAAAAACACTTTGCCATGGATGGTGATCCCTCAAAGGGGTTCTGTTCACACATAAGCCATTGTTTTATTTATAAATAGGGATGAAGTTTAGGTATGGCTATTTTTACATAATTACATTGGTCCACCTGGGACCAATGTACATATGTATGTTCCATACCTGTGGGATCCCCGTGGCTGCTGGAAACCACTGAAGTATGCAGGTACCACTCTGATGCAAAACATTCTATGATTGGACAAGGTCAAGTGGAGGAGTGGTGACATCCCAATCTCCACCTCTTCCAATCATAGAATGCTTTGCATTCATTGAAAAAATGTAAAGTGCTCTCTGAATGTCACCCATGCCAAGTATGCAACCTCCTGTGTTTAGTATGCAAGCGGACATTTGCTTGGAACAGGATTCAGAAGCTGATGGCAATCACTCTAGCAGCAGTGCCTACTACAGTGATTTCCAGCTTCCATTGGGATCTTCCAAGTATGGCACATACTGTTCATATTTATATCGGTCCAAGCTACGTATGTATGTATAGTGTGGGGTTAGCTCAGGTGGGGGATCTCCTTCCCTGGGACAAAGGTAGACCGCACAGCAGGCTTTCGTCAAAATCTGACTGGATGTCAGTTTTATTAAAAAGGTTTGCAAGAAATATCAAAATAAACAAAACATCAAAATAAACCCTTGCCATCCAGGCACTAACTAAACAGCAGATGATTCCTCTCTCAGAGGTGAAGGGCTTCTCCCTGTCACCAAAACAAAGTAACAGCAAACCTTTTCTTGCAGGTATAGTCCATACACACAGCTCTCTCAGAATACCTCTCTGAGTCCCAGGCCACGAGCAACTCCTTGCTCCAGCCCTGCCCTTTTTATACCACCTGTTGGTGGTCATCAGTGGAGTCCAAACTCTGGTCCGGAACCACCTGCTTAACTGTGGCCCCGAAAACCCGGAGTGGACTCCACCTAAACGGTCAGGTATGAGCATATGCGAGGTGACACATAGCGTCCCTCTATCACCTCGCCGTTCATCCTGTCACAATAGCCATATCTAAACCTCAGCTTTAAAGAACTGAACAAGTGTAGCACCCCTCTAGATAGCCAAGGGGAGCTAGTTACATTTTTTTTTAGGTATAAAGTCTGAGTAGCAGCTTGGGCAATTGGGTCAGCAGGGTCAACTATAGGTCAGGGCTGAGAGGCTCTGCAGGTCAGTTCCTTTATACCTCCCCCTGCTCTAGAAACTTGGAGAAGATTCTAGAAGCAGTGGGCAGGGGTGAGGAGGGGCTGGCCTGCACACTTAGAGGACTCTGGCCAATCCCCAAGCAGGAGGCTTGGCATGAGGACAAGGCAGCCTTCAAATGTGACTGAGCCTGCTCAGCGGCAGGAAAGTTCAGGTGGAAGATGAAGTGAAAGCTGAGATGTAGGATTTGGGAGCGAGCCCAGTGGGAAGGGCCTACCTCTAGGCAGAGTTGCTGGAAAAGAGGCTCGCTCATCCTCGGGAGCCTCCTGGGAGAGGACCACCTGGGTGAGTTCAGGTGGAAGATGAAGTTAAAGCTGAGATGTAGGAGCCTGGGAGGGGGCCCAGTGGGAAGAGCCTACCTCTAGGCAGAGTTGCTGGAAAAGAGGCTCACTCAACCTCGGGAGCTCCCTGGGAAAGGACCACCTGTGCAGCAGGGAAGGTGCCAGTCCAGCGGAAGGCCTGAAGGCAGCCACCAACCCAACAAGCACACATGACAGGAAGAATGAGTACTCTTACACCTTCTGGGCCAGATAAGGGGAAAGGGCATTTGGTTGGGAAACCTGACTAGCCCCTATCTGGGACTGTTTTATCTAAGGAGACTCTGGGTCCCCTTGCCCAGGGATTCACCCAGTGTGACTGGATGAGGGGAGGATTCATCTGGGGTTTGGGGTGGTACACCAAGAGAGGCTGGAGAGCTCTCCAAGAAGAGTTTTGCTATAAAGAGACTTGTACATAGTTGCCAGGAGGTTGTCCTCAGTTTACTGTTCCTTTGGAATCCCATACACCCCTCATTCCCATGCAAGTTCAATACCCCTAATAAAATTAAAAAAAACAAGCTCAAGGACTGTTTACTGTCTCCAGAATGCAAGTCTGTGTTGCATGTTTCCTTGCTGTACAGGACTATAGTTGGACCCAAATCTTCAGCCACCCCTAATGGAGTAGTGCTACACAAAGGAAGTATCTGATCATCCAATATGCAGGTACCACTGGGAGGGATTTCCCTCCTCTATTATCCACTGTTGCCAGACAGTTAGACAAGACCGTTTCACATTGGATGCCGTAAGTGCGTACTTATGCAACATCCACAGGTACTGGAGCAGAAACAGGACAGGTTCATCAAGCTCCCAGGGTAAGGATGCAGAACTGCGCCCCCACTGTTAATGAATGCCTCAGAATGGGTTTACTGCCCTGTGTCCATTCTCTACCCCATTGCTCTGCTGTGCCCAGGGCAGCTCCCCTCCTGCTCACCCCTTGTCCCGGCCTTGTACTGGAAGCAAGAGAGGTGTTCACATAGTAAACATTCAATATACATATTGTGTAAAGAAACCCCAACAATTCTGCTGCGTTTGTATAATTGCAGTAAAAGGAAGGAGAAAAAAACCCAACTTCTTACCATGATTACTTCAAAGCAATCATTGCTGCCACTCAATCGGATTAATCAAAATGGCATTGATACATTGCAAACGAGAACCTCTTGAGAAGTGTGTGATAATGGGGGATAATTGTATGCAGCAAACTTGCTACCGATTTCCATTCAAAGAAAATGTCTTGTGTGAGGATCCCATCATGGTCCTGAAGTGATTCTAAAGGCATAAATGTTATTTTTTTTATAAAAGAACAAACATGGTATACTTACCCACTCTGTGCAAAGGTTTTGAACAGAGCAGCCCCGATCCTCCTCTTCTCAGGTCCCCTGACGGCACTCCTGGCCCCTCCCCCCTACTGAATGCACGCCACAGCAAGCTGCTTACTATGAGGGCACTTGTGCATGCTCACTCCCTAGCCGGCTCTGTGTGTCCATAAGGTACATGGAGCACAGCTCGGCTTCGCCCCCTGCTCCTTCCTTACTGACTGTGATTGACAGCAGCAGGAGCTAGATCCCGATGGCTAAAGAGGAGCTAATTAACAGTTCTGATCAGGACTGACAGACTCTGCAGGCCAGCCCCTCTGGAATTTCCCCCTGCTCTGAGGCTTTTGAAGGTGGACCTTGGAGGCGGTGGGTGGATCTGAGGAGAGGTTGGCTGTACCTTTGAGGGAGATAAGCTAATCCCCAACAGGGGGCTTGGCAAGGGGCAGAACTCCCTTAAAGGGCATTAGAGTCTGCTCAATAGCAGGAGTTGGGGTTGGAGTGTTGCAGAGAAGTGTTAGTCAGGAAGATGTGAAGCTGGAGGAAGAAGGCTGCCAGGAGGTCTGCTGAGATGTGGTCTGCCTGGCTAGAGATAGAGGAGGAAACCTCAGGACTCACTGGTCCCCTGAGAGGACCACCTGTGTGGCAAGGAAGGAGCAGCCCAGCTGATAGGCCTGTAAGCAGCAGCTATTCCGAAAGCTGTACAGGAGAGGATTTGAGTGAGTACACCTACAATCCTGGGTGAATAGAGAAAGGAACACTCTGGTTGGAAACCAGGTTAGCCTGGAGAAGAACCAGCCCAGCGGAAGGCCTGAAAGCAGCTGTAGCACAAGGACAGTGTGAGTACCTGTACACCCCCAACGTCTAGAAGGGAGAGGTCTATGCACCTTAATTGAAGGAAAGGTCTGTGCACCTTAGTTGAAGGAACCGGAGCAAAGTCCCCTGCTCAGGAAAAGAAAGTGCCCAGACTGCTGGGTGAAGAAGAGTTCATCTGGGGTCTGGGGTGGTACAACTAGGAGCTGTTAGAAAGCACTCCAACAGAGACTGTGTGTCTTAAAGGAGAGACTGTGAATAGTTCAGGTAGTTCATCCCAGGGGCGAACTGACCATTTGGAAACTTGGGCACTGCCTGAGGGCCCGGGGTCAGTAGGGAGCCCCATGAGATGCCCCTGGTACTTTTTTCATAGGTTTTTTTGAGTTTGGGCAAGGACACAGGAGCCCCATGATCCCCTATTGCCCGGGGGCCCCATGAGTTGTCAGTCCGCCCCAGGTTCTTCCTCAACAATTTGGTTCCATTGGGCATCCTGTACACCCCTTACCCCATGCAAGTTTATTCCCCTTGATAAAAAAAAAACAACGCCCAAGGCCTGATTTCTGATCATGGCTTAATGTGTGTGTAAAAATGTTGATTGACTGACAGCTGTACAGCACAGCACTATAGGGGGACCCAAATTCAACAGCAACCCCTAAGAGAGTAGTGCTACAGGTAAGAACCTTCTGCCTTTTAGAACCACTTTACACGATCATGCAGAAGAATGGCCAAATATTGGCATTTGAGATTGTTAGAGGTTTGGGATCTCAGAATCTGGAACTTCACGTAAGCAAATGATGAAGAGGGAAGCTTCTGTTTACTAAGAAATACTTTCCAATGGTAAAGTACAACTAAAGGCAACAGTGAAGAAAAAAAATCCCAAATTTTGGGTTGTCACCAGAACAGGAATAGAGGGGAAATCTTCCAATGGGGCCTTGGGTCTCCAAAGAATTCCCTCAATTTGCAGGGATTTCCTGTCACTTCCTGTTTTGGATACGGGACAGGAAGTAAAGGAAAATCTTCCCAATGGGACACATGGCAAAAAAAAAATAAACTGACTGGGGTTATAACCCTCTCTTACTTTATCCAAAATGGAAAAAAAAAATTATAAATAGGTAGGGGTTAAGAAAAAAAAGTATACTGACCTTCCCAATAAATGACTGTTCTGTGGGAGAGGCTGTCAGCACAAATCTTACCATTGGAGGATAGGCAGGCTATTCTCCCAGCACTGCCAGAAAACTGACCAGAAGTAGATGGATGTGCTCTCATGCCTAGTGTGGTCAGTTTTTAATAGGAAAGCAGGGGGACTGGAAGGATCATCAGATATTTCAGACAAAGGAGACCATACAAAGAGAACAGGATATTTTTTAATACAAGTACATGACACAGCAGGCACATATAAAATATATGAAATGTTGGGGTAACGTATTTTTTAAAGTGGACCCTTCAGCCTATAAAACAGGTTATTTGCACCTTCCTCCAGCCCCCTCCCACATATATTTTTAAATTTTTCAGCACCCTCTAGTGTACATAGTTTATTATGGTCAGTTAGAGGCTTGCTAGAAGCCTGTGTGTGAGTAAGAGGGTTACTTAAGGGCAGGCTGGAGGGCTCTACAGGTCAGCCTTCTGGTACCTCCTCCTGCTCTAAAAACTTGGAGAAGCTTCTAGAAGTCAGTAGGTGGGGGGTAAGGAGGAGCCTATGTGCATATTTATGGAGGTCTGACAAATCCCAGGCAAGAGGCCTGGCAGTGGGACAGGCTTATCCATAAATATGACAGAGCCTGGCCAGCAGGGGAATCAGATGGAAGATGGAAGGTTGAAGTGCTGCTGTGTAGCCCTGGAGGGGCCATGGAGAAGGGGGGTTCTGCCTCCAGGCTGGAGTTTGGAGGAAGGAGAAAAGATGAAAGAGGGAGTTCCACTGCTCTGAAGTCCACCCGGGAAGGACAGTCTGCATAGCCTGGAGAAGAACCAGCCCAGCGGAAGGCCTGAAGGCAGCTACAGCACAAAGATAGTGGGAGTTCCTTTACACCCCCAGAGTCTAGAAGGGAAAGGTCCGCTAGATGCAAGTTCTTGGCAAGTCTTCAGGACAGTGCATAGCTTACCCAATCCCTCGTCCTGTGATCAGATACCGAAGCCAGGTGGGCTGGTATTTTGCTCACTAATGGGACCAAGAGCTCCTACAAGTTGTCACTTTGCTGAAAATACACTCAGGGGACACTGAATTCCTAGGAGGGGATTACTTTCCTAAAGACTGTTGTGGTTTCAGCTGGAACGCAGTCCAATATCCATCATTTTGTAGTGTGCTAGAGAAGAAAACTGTCCTCATTTTCTTATTCTTCAATCAAATTGGGCATCTAATAATCCCTTCACCCTACCCAAGTTGAATTCCCTAATAAATCCTAAAAACCAAGCCCATGGACTTTTTCTTGTGTCTGACGCCCTTCGAAACGCATCAGCTGTACCCTGAGTGTCCACCCCTATGGTGGGACTCGCGCAGGCTTTACTATTCCATAGTTCCTCTGCGGACTTACATGCTTGAAATACTTCATTGTTTGTGAGTATTATTCTGTACTCAATAAAATTTTGGTTTACTGAAGTAATGCGCAAGGTTGGTGCCTTTTTTGTTTGTTTTCGCTTCACTAAACAAATTCTGCTCCGTGTCTTTGCTAAAAAAATCCCAATACGTGTAAATTTATCGGTTTATGTGAAAGTTATAGCGTTTACAAATTCCGGTATATATACTCAAATTTTATTTATTTTTTACTAGTAATGGCGGCAATCAGCGACTTATAGCGGGACTGCGGCAGGCATTCTGACATTCAGACTTGGTGTCACTGACATCCCCACCGACACCAATATAGTGATCAGTGCTAAAAAAAAACCCACTGACACTGTACTAATGGCACTGGGCAGGAAGGGGTTGATGTGAGGGGCGATCAAAGGGTTAACTGTGTGCTGGGAGTGTTTTACTAGGGGGTGGAGTGTGTGGGCTTTACTGTAATCACACTGCTCTGGATGGCTGTGCTGTGTGCCCGAGCTGACAGGGATGAGGACTGTTAGTATACAAAGCAGCCCTCCTCCACGTCGGAAATGTTTGGTAAGCACCGGGCACCAGTGGGTAATCACCAGCCAGGACCTGGTGATTGACAGCCAAGGCCGCGAATGGTGGCGCGGGTAGGGTGCGGGCACGGCCCGAGCGCGCCCCTTACCTGTGAACAGAAAATCACGTATATATACGTGATTTTGCGCACCCTTGCCATCCTCTAGCAGTATATCTGCTATAGGGCGGTCGGGAAGCGATTAAAGTGGAGTTCCAGTCATTTTTGTGTTTACTAAAAGCCAGCAGCTACAAAAACTGTAGCTGCTGACTCTTTAAAAAAAACACACTCACCTGTCCCAGGGTCCAGCGATGTGCTTACCCGTGCCGTCACTTCTCTGCCTCTTCTCTCCCCAGCGCCGGCATCTCAAATCTGGGCACCAGGCTGTGACAGCTTGCTGCTTCACAGTCGGGTTCGCGCTGCACATCTTGATTGGTCCGGCAGTCTTCTGGGACCTGTGAAGTGTTCCAGAGGACTGCGGGAGAAAGGAGGGGGGCCTAACTATCGGCTCATTAGCCGTGGCGGAATTGGGAGTGGGTACCTGTCAAAACCAGCTATCTGCTCTCCCCTCCCCTCCAAAAAGTGCCTAATATGACAGTGGAGGGGGGGAGGCAAACAAGCGGAGCTTCCACTTTTTGGTGGAACTATGCTTTAAGGTTGGTGCTCCCTGTGACTGTGCGTGCAGCCTTGTGCTGCCATCTGTTGGCATGTTACGGCAGCACAGTGTCTAAATGGTTAGCACTTCCGCCTCGCAGTACTAGGGTCGTTGGTTCAAATCCCAGCCACGGCACCACCTGCCTGGAGTTTGCATGTTCTCCCTGTGCGGGTTTTCTCCGGGTACTCCGGTTTCCTCCCACACTCCAAAGACATGCTGGTAGGTGAATTGGATCTTGTCTAAATTGTCCCTAGTATGTGTATGTATGAATGTGAGTTAGGGACCTTAGATTGTACACCCCTTGAGGGTTAGGGACTGATGTGAATGTACAATATATATGTAAAGTGCTGTGTAAATTGATGCGATATATAAGTACCTGAAATACATAAATAAAATAAATAAATGCTACAAAACTAGTTTCAAATTTTTCTGGTACCACTTCATAGGTCTACCTTAACCTCCCTGGCGGTATTCCCGAGTGTAGCTCGGGGTAAAATGTCAGTACCAAAAGCGGTAACCGCTACACTCGGGCTTACCATGCAGCGCTGCAAAGGGAGTCCCTGCAGAGCTTACCTTGTCCTGCACTCCCGCAATGTGTCCCCTGCAGCGTCCCCGGCCATCTCCTCTGGCCGATGCCAGCATCCGGCTTCCGTGTTCCGGTCCCTGTGACGTCGGGACATACAGGCGCCGCCGGCGGCGGGAAATTTGAAAATTTTAAAAAATGTCATTTTTTTCCAAACAAATTTTACATAGTAAAACATTGCTGTTTCAAACCATTTCACATACATTTTGTCCCGAGTGCTTTGTCCTGCGCCCTGCCTGCATTTTTACTGTTCTTTCTGCCTGGAAACTGAGAAACGTCCATGGCGTCCAAAAAGCGTCCCTTTAGGTCAAAAGCGGTTTTAGACCGGCTAGAGAACAGCGATAGTAAATCAGAACCACTTGCAGAATTGAGTGATAATGATTCATGGGGGAAATTCCTCATCAGACACTGAAAACGATTCTGCGACTTTGCTCAGCGATGTGCGAACTTGGCGCTATATTTCACATTTCATTGTTTTTGGTTTGATTATATTATTGAATTAAATGTATTATTATTATATTATTATTTTTTATGATTATTTATTAAATTATAATTTATGATTTCGTGTTTCAAATTTTACCATACCCGGGATGTTTACTAGACTCTTGTTCGGACAGATTTCAGTGAGTTATTCCTAAGAATGACAGGCCTACAATAAAAAAAACTACATATTTCCATGCAAAATAATGTACCGCTTTCAGCACCAAAAATCTGAAATAATAA
>NW_028318840.1:3715000-3780000 GCF_062004578.1 Staurois parvus
GAAGGAATGTGATGTCACAAGTGAGGTCACATGACTTCCTCCTAGTATGGAGGCTTGCAGCAATAGATCACTGCTACAGTGATCTATTGCTGGTTGATTCCAGACAGCAATAGATGATTATTAGATGAGAGTTGCATGGGGGGGGCTGGATCAGATCTCCACAAACCAGATGCAAAGCCAAGGGTAGCTGATTCGTGGTTTTACTGCCAGGGGCGGATTGACAACTCATGGGGCCCCCGGGCAATAGGGGATCATGGGGCCCCTGTGTCCTTGCCCAAATGCAAAAAAGCCTATTAAAAAGGTACCAGGGGCATCTCATGGGGCCCCCTACTGACCCCGGCCCCTCGGGCTGTGCCCGAGTTTCCAAATGGTCAGTTCGCCCCTGTTTACTGCTTCCTTTAGCCTAATAGAGGGGTCTGAGGGAGTTTTAGAAATGCAGCAGAACTTCACTTTGTCTTTGCATGGCAAAAATTATACCCCCTGTCACATTCAACAGGCGGTACTGCTGTTGAAGACAACCCATTCAAGCAAATGGGGCTGCATCATAAAGCTTGTTCGCACATGCTGCCGGAGAGCAGTAAATACAGGTGGTTGAGCTGTGGTTTTGCTGCATCCCTAAACCTAACAGTGCCCAGAGGGGGTTGCACAAATACTTTGCTTTGTGAGTATGACAAAAATGAGTGCTGCCATACTGTCAGCGTCAACCACGGTCCATCAGACCATTCTGCCATAGTGCCACGTCGAACATGGTCCATTCTAGTAGGGTGCCACATCATAGGGCTTGCTTGCATGTGGGCAGGGGGAAGTACAGTGGGGATCAAAAGTTTGGGCACCCCAGCTAAAAATGTGTATTAATGTGCATAAAGAAGCCAAGGAAAGATGGAAAAAACTCCAAAAGAAGACCAGGTTGCAGTCAAACGTGGGTTTTGAATTGTTTTTCTCACAATCCTGCGAGCTGTTCTGTCTGATATTTTTCTTGGTCTTCCAGATCTTGCTTTAACTTCCACTGTTCCTGATGACTGACATTTCTTAATTACATTCCGAACAGAGGATATTGACATCTGAAAACGCTTTGCTATCTTCTTATAGCCTTCTCCACCTTTGTGAGCGTTAACTATTTTCAGTTTCAGTTTTCTAGACAACTGCTTAGAAGAACCCATGGTGCTGATTGTTGGGGCAAGGTCAGATGAGTCTGGGCATTTAAAACCTTTGAGATTGACATAACCTGGTCTTCCCAGACGATGATTGAGAACAATCCATGACACTGGCAGGTCTCAGCATGGCAAAGGGGGCAGTGCATGCTATAAATTCTGCAGGGTGCCCAAACTTTTGCAGACGCCAGTTTTTTGTTTTCTGTTATTTTGAAATTGTAAATGATGGAAATAAAATCTAACTTTTGTTGACATATTATAAGAATGTCTAATCTGTAATTTGATGCCTTTTGGAGATTTTTCCATCTTTCCTTGGCTTCTTTATGCATATTAATACAAATTTTTAGCTGGGGTGCCCAAACTTCCGTTCCCCACTGTAAATATATGTGATTAAGCATCATTTTTACCACCTCCTACCCCCCCCCCCGGGGGCATAATTTCAACAGCGTAACAGAGATGCAGAGAAATGGTACTCCCTGTTCACTCAGCACTCTTCTGTACCATGGATCACAATCTTTCCTCAGGTATCCCCATCAGAGTGCCCGTTACATCAGGTGTTCCCATCAGAGTGCCCCCTTACATCAGTTGTTCCCATCAGAGTGCCCCTGTACATCAATCATCCCCATCAGAGTGCCCCCTTACATCAGGTGTTCCCATCAGAGTGCCCCTGTACATCAATCGTCCCCATCAGAGTGCCCCTGTACATCAGGTGTTCCCATCAGAGTGCCCCTGTACATCAGGTGTTCCCATCAGAGTGCCCCTGTACATCAATCGTCCCCATCAGAGTGCCCCTGTACATCAATCGTCCCCATCAGAGTGCCCCCTTACATCAGGTGTTCCCATTAGAGTGCCCCTGTACATCAATCGTCCCCATCAGAGTGCCCCCTTACATCAGGTGTTCCCATCAGAGTGCCCCTGTACATCAATCGTCCCCATCAGAGTGCCCCCTTACATCAGGTGTTCCCATCAGAGTGCCCCTGTACATCAATCGTCCCCATCAGAGTGCCTCCTTACATCAGGTGTTCCCATCAGAGTGCCCCCTTACATCAGGTGTTCCCATCAGAGTGCCCCTGTACATCAATCGTCCCCATCAGAGTGCCCCCTTACATCAGGTGTTCCCATCAGAGTGCCCCTGTACATCAATCGTCCCCATCAGAGTGCCCCCTTACATCAGGTGTTCCCATCAGAGTGCCCCTGTACATCAATCGTCCCCATCAGAGTGGCCCCCTTACATCAGGTGTTCCCATCAGAGTGCCCCTGTACATCAATCGTCCCCATCAGAGTGCCCCCTTACATCAGGTGTTCCCATCAGAGTGCCCCTTACATCAGGTGTTCCCATCAGAGTGCCCCTGTACATCAATCGTCCCCATCAGAGTGCCTCCTTACATCAGGTGTTCCCATCAGAGTGCCCCCTTACATCAGGTGTTCCCATCAGAGTGCCCCTGTACATCAATCGTCCCCATCAGAGCCCCCTTTACATCAATCAGAGTACCTCCTTACATCAACCACCCCATTGGACTGACTCATCTCATGGATCAGTGGGTGCACTTTTAGAGATCTGGGGGGGATAGAACTAAAATCTGGGGGGGCAGCTCACCCCAACACCCCCTAGATCCAGGCCTATAGTGCCCTATGTTTCTCTCTGGGCCGCTCTCCATTACCAGCCCGTCTGCAGTCATTGAGCACATTTGTAAGTCGAAAACTTTTCCAATTCTTTTTTTTTCTCTTTGCCATTCTCTGCATGCTCGGGAAAACATGCATCTATTAGTATTAATGATCCTCCAAGTATCAGCATCGCTGTTTATAAAGGAGCAGGAGTACACCTCATGAAAATTCCTAAAAACAAATTGGAATCTATTTGCAGTTCCGCTGATGAACCAAATTGCTTCTGTTTTATTGCTTTTTTCCTACACAGATTCATTATGTATCTCCGAAAGAAAAAAAGAAAATGCATTCACTCAAAATTCTTCTCGTAAAAAAACTTTATTCAAATAAGAAAATTAAGCCGTTCTGACACGGGTGATCCGTTCCTTCATACAGTCGTCGCTGCTTGTATTGAGTCGCCTGCAGAAAAAAATTGTTTTTTTTTTCTATAGTATTGTCATATTTATAGAAATCATCAAACATAGACGAGGCTAATGACGAGAACGCCTGAAGTGGATATCGCAACCCGCTTCTGAACCCCTAGGAACACTTACAGATTAAAGAGTAACTCCACGTTAGTAAAAAAAATTCATAATGCATTGAAAACCAATTAATCCGTTCCGGAGGTCAGAAAAAAGTAAAAAAAAATTATTATCCGTTCAAAACTCTTTATAAAGTGCACTTTAAAGGCACGGGGCCAGCGCTATAAACCTCCCAGGCACAATGCATCCGGGGGAAACTTGCGAAAAAAATTGTAAACCGAGGCATTATTTTTTTTCATTCGTAAACCGAAAATTATGTTAACTTATTTTATTTATTTATTTATTAACTGAGGTATTCGTGAACTGAGGTACGTCTGTATTATGGTATAGCAGGGGCGGACTAACAACTCATGGGGCGTTGAGTCATCAGTAAATAAGAGTCATCAGTAAATAAATACAAAGAATCAGGCGTATGGTACTATTTAAATGCGGCAAAAGGTTTGATACCCAAGTTTTGGCAGAAAACAGAGGTACCGAAGGAGGAAGACTGGATCAACAGAGTAAACCAGATCAGTAGAATGGAAAAATCATACCATATGCAGGAAGATAGAATGGGAGTATATTATATGAGATGGGAAAAGTGGGAAAAATCAGGATTGAAAGAGAAATATAGAAAACTATAAACTAGGATGTTACCTAAAGTTAGTAGGCCTCGAGAGATTGAAGTGGGTTAGAGCTTGCAGAGGGGGGGGGGGGGGGGAGGAGCTGGGAGGGTTGGGAAAGAAAAGAGGTTTTAGAAGGGGAATCGTAGAAATGTTATGAATGTTTATTTATATGCGATGTGTCTCCTTTAATAGATATTTGTAATAGCATGAAAAATTAATAAATATTTAAATTAAAAAAAAAAAACAACTCATGGGGCCCCCGGGCATTAGGGGATCATGGGGCCCCTGTGTCCTTGCCCAAATTCAAAAAAACCTATGAAAAAGGTACCAGGGGCATCTCATGGGGCCCCCTACTGACCCCGGGCCCTCGGGCAGTGCCCAAGTTTCCAAATGGTCAGTCTGCCCCTGTGGTATAGTATGCTATACAAGTCTACTTTTTTTTTAACAGAAAAGTTTTTATTCATCTCCATAAAAAAAAATACATATATCAAAGTTACAATGATTTTAAAGGCACATTTAGGAACAAGCTAAGGCACTAATTGAACAACTCACATGGAAGTCATAGGCATCACCATACACAGATTTAAGAGTCACATATTAACAAATGTATCTAAATCTCATTCCAGGGAAAGGAAAGGAGGGGGGAGAGAAGGGGAAAGGCAGGGAAGGGACCAAAGGAGAGGAGGGGGAAAGCCAAGGGAAGGAAACAAGAGAAGCACATCAATTGCAGAAAACCACAAACTCAAAACACTAGCACTCCCAGAGGGTTCCACCCAAACCATTTCTCCTCTAGGTCCCCACCTCAAGGAGACAGTGATCGGGCCTTTACCCATGCCGCCCAGATTTTGTCAAATTTTTTGGGACATTTACGATCCATATAGGTAAGTCTATAGAGAGGGAGGGCAGAGTCAACCAGGGATCTCCATTGGGAGGATCTCATAGTTTCCACTTCAAGAGAATCACTTTTCTGGCATAGAAGGCCGTATGGAACATAAATAGACAGTCAACTTTAAACACTGCAAGGTGCACCAATATTTGTGACCAACCATTTGTGAGTACAATACCTACTTTTATAATTTATTAAATATATTTTTAAAGGTAATGCATTAGGCCTGTGCACTCTCTCTTTGTTTTTCTCTACTTAGTACATTTGGACTTCCCCAGTCATTTGAGGGCAGCAAGGCGTGAACATCCCAAGAAATTCATGATGTGGTCCTATCCATACAGAGTCCATCCGCAGGAGTATCTGGGTTTGCCGTATCTCCATTGGGAGGATCTGATTGTTTTCTCTTCAAGAGACTTGCTTTTCTGGTGTAGAAGAACACAAATAGACAATCTACTTTAAACACTGCAAGGTGCACCAATATTACCCATCAGTGGCCACTTATGGCCTCCAGATAACAACAAGTCTCCTCTTGCGCTCAGAGACCCAGATCAGGAAATGGTGGACAGACCATCTTTGGCGAAATAGATCCACCAAATGAGCAATGCTGTGCAGCCCTTTAAGAAGGCTGGGAAAGCCTAGGACCAGGGGCAGACTGACCATTTGGAAACTTGGGCACTGCCCGAGGGCCTGGGGTCAGTAGGGGGCCCAATGAGATGCCCCTGGTAACTTTTTCATAGGCTTTTTTGAGCTTGGGCAAGGACACAGGGGCCCCATCATCCCCTATTGCCCGGGGGCCCCATGAGTTGTCAGCCCGCACCTGCCTAGGACAATACTGCAAAAAAAAGAACAAAAGAAGGCGCACCAGCCTTGTGCATTACTTCAGCGACAAGACATTTTTTGAAGGATACAACACATCACTTTTTTTCACACAAATAGATGTATCTCCCATCGAAACATGACAGAGAGTCTTCCTCCACTTGGGATTCACACAGGTCTTTGGTCCGATTGGCCAGTATTGGATATTATATGCTTATGAAATTTTGGCATTTGTGAGTATACATCTGTTTTATCCTTCAATACATTTCTTGTCGCTGTTTATGGCCTACCTGGGTCCAAAATGATTGCCCAAATCTCAGGAGGGCTCCGTGTTCCATCAGACATGGGCTCCCCCAAAATGGCCATTGGAAGCCCAACGAGGGGAGCAAGTCAGCCACTCTCTGAGCTTACACCTGCTTGAGTGGCATCTTCATTCAGCAGGGTACCTTCCTATAGATAGATAGATAATTGTGTGTACAGAAAACTGTATCCCTGTACATGATAAGCTGTCGGTGAGAGTAAAGACAGAGTATCGGGTTCTCCACTTATCTACAGATCCCTCTCTAGCCTGGCTGGTCATATTGTCTAATAAGTGGACTCCTGGCAGCCTTTCAGCAGACTCCATCGCTCCTCTCTCTCTTTCCCCATTGCCTTTCATTGCATTGTTTAACAATACATGGGGAAGAGAAATCCTCCAGTGTCCTTTAATGGTAATTTCTCTGGATAACAAATACCTCCATGAAAGCGATTGCAGGTAATTACAGAAAAGGCTCTCCGCTCTGATAGACCATTCTGAACCCGGGGGCCTGCAGGAGATACGTAAAACAAAGACAACACTTCAGAAATATCTCCATTTCTCTCTGGCACATTTTATTCCAAATGATATTTAAATTGTTTCAGTCGTGCCGCGGCACCTGGCTGTCGCTTAAAAAAAAAAAAAAGAAATAATAGCGCCGCAAATTTATATAAAAGGGGCCGTTATTTATAAATAATAACACTGACTATGGAGATTTCATTACCTGTTAATATATCGAGCCTTGTCGCATACCCTTTTAGTAAAAATAAAAAGGTATTGAATATTTAATCTATTTTTTAATGTACCGGAAATAAAGTATGCAAATTGCAAAGTGAATTTCAGTTTCATTTGCAAGGCCTTATTTAATTGTCGCTTCCCCATACTGCTGGAAGGCACAGCGACATTGGAGAGGCCGTGTAAGAGAGGTGACCAAGTTCAACCTCATGAAATTGCTTTAACCTGCATTCAGAATAGTCCTGAAGATAAGAGTCTCGTGAAAATGGAAAGTGAAGATGAAGCCGGCACATTAATATACATGTGCCTTATGGAAAGAGAATCGTAGAATGGTGGAGGCTTCCAGGCCATCGGCTACATCCTTTATTTTGTTTATTAAAGTGGACCTGATCATATATATACTCTCATGTTCAGTGCAACATTTCCAGGTAGGGAAGAACCTTGGGTTAGGTTGAACATGAGTTCGATCCAAACCCAAACTGTTTGCAGTTTGGGGAACAGACAAACAAATGTGGCATATTTGGCCAGCTTTCCCAGACGAACCCCCAGCTGATGTTTGTAAGTGAAGCACTACCTCCTCTAAATGACAGATTCTGTCTGGCTTCTGTTTCTGGATGATGTCATTGATCACATATGGTCATGACCATATGAGAGTTTTGTAAAGCTGCAAAGTGAAGATAAATCCAACACATTAATATACATGTGCCTTATGGAAAGAGAATCGTAGAATGGTGGAGGCTTCCAGGCCATCGGCTACATCCCTTATTTTGTTTATTAAAGTGGGCCCGATCATATATATTCTTTCATGTTCAGCGCAACATTTCCAGGTAGGGAAGAACCTTGGGTTTAGGTTGAACATGAGTTCGATCCAAACTCAAACTGTTCGCAGTTCGGGGAACAGACAAACTAATGTGGCATATTTGGCCAGCTTTGCCGGACGAACCCCCAGCTGATGTTTGTAAGTGAAGCACTACCTCCTCTAAATGACAGATTCTGGCTGGCTTCTGTTTCTGGATGATGTCTTCGATCACATATGGTCATGACCATATAAGAGTTTTGTAAAGCTGCAAAGTGAAGATAAATCCAACACATTAATATACATGTGCCTTATGGAAAGAGAACCGTAGAATGGTGGAGGCTTCCAGGCCATCGGCTACATCCCTTATTTTTTTTATTAAAGTGGGCCTGATCATATATATTCTTTCATGTTCAGCGCAACATTTCCAGGTAGGGAAGAACCTTGGGTTTAGGTTGAACATGAGTTCGATCCAAACCCAAACTGTTTGCAGTTTGGGGAACAGACAAACAAATGTGGCATATTTGGCCAGCTTTCCCAGACGAACCCCCAGCTGATGTTTGTAAGTGAAGCACTACCTCCTCTAAATGACAGATTCTGGCTGGCTTCTGTTTCTGGATGATGTCATTGATCACATATGGTCATGACCATATGAGAGTTTTGTAAAGCTGCAAAGTGAAGATAAATCCAACACATTAATATACATGTGCCTTATGGAAAGAGAATCGTAGAATGGTGGAGGCTTCCAGGCCATCGGCTACATCCTTTATTTTGTTTATTAAAGTGGACCTGATCATATATATACTCTCATGTTCAGTGCAACATTTCCAGGTAGGGAAGAACCTTGGGTTTAGGTTGAACATGAGTTCGATCCAAACCCAAACTGTTTGCAGTTTGGGGAACAGACAAACAAATGTGGCATATTTGGCCAGCTTTCCCAGACGAACCCCCAGCTGATGTTTGTAAGTGAAGCACTACCTCCTCTAAATGACAGATTCTGGCTGGCTTCTGTTTCTGGATGATGTCATTGATCACATATGGTCATGACCATATGAGAGTTTTGTAAAGCTGCAAAGTGAAGATAAATCCAACACATTAATATACATGTGCCTTATGGAAAGAGAATCGTAGAATGGTGGAGGCTTCCAGGCCATCGGCTACATCCCTTATTTTGTTGATTAAAGTGGGCCTGATCATATATATTCTTTCATGTTCAGCGCAACATTTCCAGGTAGGGAAGAACCTTGGGTTTAGGTTGAACATGAGTTCGATCCAAACTCAAACTGTTCGCAGTTCGGGGAACAGACAAACAAATGTGGCATATTTGGCCAGCTTTCCCGGACGAACCCCCAGCTGATGTTTGTAAGTGAAGCACTGCCTCCACTAAATGACAGATTCCGGCTGGCTTCTGTTTCTGGATGATGTCATTGATCACATATGGTCATGACCATAATAGATCAGTTACATCACCCACAATCCCCAACCCATTTTATTAAATAAAATTACATTGGAGAGGCCACATAAGAGAGGTGACCAAGTTCAACTGCATAAATTTGCTTTAACCTGCATTCAGATAGTCTTGAAGATAAGAGTTTTATAAAACTGCAAAGTGAAGATGAAGCCGGAACATTAATATACATGTGTCTTATGGAAAGAGAATCGTAGAATGGTGGAGGCTTCCAGACCATCGGCTACATCCCTTATTTTGTCTATTAAAGTGGGCCTGATCATATATATTCTTTTATATTCAGTGCAACATTTCCAGGTAGGGAAGAACCTTGGGTTTGGGTTGAACATGAGTTTGATCCAAACCCAAACTGTTCGCAGTTCGGGGAACAGACCAACTAATGTGGCATATTTGGCCAGCTTTGCCGGACGAACCCCCAGCTGATGTTTGTAAGTGAAGCACTACCTCCTCTAAATGACAGATTCTGGCTGGCTTCTGTTTCTGGATGATGTCATTGATCACATATGGTCATGACCATATAAGAGTTTTGTAAAGCTGCAAAGTGAAGATAAATCCAACACATTAATATACATGTGCCTTATGGAAAGAGAATCGTAGAATGGTGGAGGCTTCCAGGCCATCGGCTACATCCCTTATTTTTTTTATTAAAGTGGGCCTGATCATATATATTCTTTCATGTTCAGCGCAACATTTCCAGGTAGGGAAGAACCTTGGGTTTAGGTTGAACATGAGTTCGATCCAAACCCAAACTGTTCGCAGTTCGGGGAACAGACAAACAAATGTGGCATATTTGGCCAGCTTTCCCGGACGAACCCCCAGCTGATGTTTGTAAGTGAAGCACTGCCTCCACTAAATGACAGATTCCGGCTGGCTTCTGTTTCTGGATGATGTCATTGATCACATATGGTCATGACCATAATAGATCAGTTACATCACCCACAATCCCCAACCCATTTTATTAAATAAAATTACATTGGAGAGGCCACATAAGAGAGGTGACCAAGTTCAACTGCATAAATTTGCTTTAACCTGCATTCAGAATAGTCTTGAAGATAAGAGTTTTATAAAACTGCAAAGTGAAGATGAAGCCGGAACATTAATATACATGTGCCTTATGGAAAGAGAATCGTAGAATGGTGGAGGCTTCCAGGCCATCGGCTACATCCTTTATTTTGTCTATTAAAGTGGGCCTGATCATATATATTCTTTTATATTCAGTGCAACATTTCCAGGTAGGG
This sequence comes from Staurois parvus, assembly GCF_062004578.1. Classification (NCBI taxonomy): domain Eukaryota; kingdom Metazoa; phylum Chordata; class Amphibia; order Anura; family Ranidae; genus Staurois; species Staurois parvus. The sequence goes on from NW_028318840.1 coordinate 3,725,177, forward strand.
AAGAACCTTGGGTTTGGGTTGAACATGAGTTTGATCCAAACCCAAACTGTTCGCAGTTCGGGGAACAGACAAACTAATGTGGCATATTTGGCCAGCTTTGCCGGACGAACCCCCAGCTGATGTTTGTAAGTGAAGCACTACCTCCTCTAAATGACAGATTCTGGCTGGCTTCTGTTTCTGGATGATGTCTTCGATCACATATGGTCATGACCATATAAGAGTTTTGTAAAGCTGCAAAGTGAAGATAAATCCAACACATTAATATACATGTGCCTTATGGAAAGAGAACCGTAGAATGGTGGAGGCTTCCAGGCCATCGGCTACATCCCTTATTTTTTTTATTAAAGTGGGCCTGATCATATATATTCTTTCATGTTCAGCGCAACATTTCCAGGTAGGGAAGAACCTTGGGTTTAGGTTGAACATGAGTTCGATCCAAACCCAAACTGTTTGCAGTTTGGGGAACAGACAAACAAATGTGGCATATTTGGCCAGCTTTCCCAGACGAACCCCCAGCTGATGTTTGTAAGTGAAGCACTACCTCCTCTAAATGACAGATTCTGGCTGGCTTCTGTTTCTGGATGATGTCATTGATCACATATGGTCATGACCATATGAGAGTTTTGTAAAGCTGCAAAGTGAAGATAAATCCAACACATTAATATACATGTGACTTATGGAAAGAGAATCGTAGAATGGTGGAGGCTTCCAGGCCATCGGCTACATCCTTTATTTTGTTTATTAAAGTGGACCTGATCATATATATACTCTCATGTTCAGTGCAACATTTCCAGGTAGGGAAGAACCTTGGGTTTAGGTTGAACATGAGTTATGGTCATGACCATAATAGATCAGTTACATCACCCACAATCCCCAACCCATTTTATTAAATAAAATTACATTGGAGAGGCCACATAAGAGAGGTGACCAAGTTCAACTGCATAAATTTGCTTTAACCTGCATTCAGATAGTCTTGAAGATAAGAGTTTTATAAAACTGCAAAGTGAAGATGAAGCCGGAACATTAATATACATGTGTCTTATGGAAATAGAATCGTAGAATGGTGGAGGCTTCCAGACCATCGGCTACATCCCTTATTTTGTCTATTAAAGTGGGCCTGATCATATATATTCTTTTATATTCAGTGCAACATTTCCAGGTAGGGAAGAACCTTGGGTTTGGGTTGAACATGAGTTTGATCCAAACCCAAACTGTTCGCAGTTCGGGGAACAGACCAACTAATGTGGCATATTTGGCCAGCTTTCCCAGACGAACCCCCAGCTGATGTTTGTAAGTGAAGCACTGCCTCCACTAAATGACAGATTCCGGCTGGCTTCTGTTTCTGGATGATGTCATTGATCACATATGGTCATGACCATAATAGATCAGTTACATCACCCACAATCCCCAACCCATTTTATTAAATAAAATTACATTGGAGAGGCCACATAAGAGAGGTGACCAAGTTCAACTGCATAAATTTGCTTTAACCTGCATTCAGAATAGTCTTGAAGATAAGAGTTTTATAAAACTGCAAAGTGAAGATGAAGCCGGAACATTAATATACATGTGCCTTATGGAAAGAGAATCGTAGAATGGTGGAGGCTTCCAGGCCATCGGCTACATCCTTTATTTTGTCTATTAAAGTGGGCCTGATCATATATATTCTTTTATATTCAGTGCAACATTTCTAGGTAGGGAAGAACTTTGGGTTTAGGTTGAACATGAGTTTGATCCAAACCCAAACTGTTCGCAGTTCGGGGAACAGACAAACTAATGTGGCATATTTGGCCAGCTTTGCCGGACGAACCCCCAGCTGATGTTTGTAAGTGAATCACTACCTCCTCTAAATGACAGATTCTGGCTGGCTTCTGTTTCTGGATGATGTCATTGATCACATATGGTCATGACCATATAAGAGTTTTGTAAAGCTGCAAAGTGAAGATAAATCCAACACATTAATATACATGTGGCATATTTGGCCAGCTTTCCCGGATGAACCCCCAGCTGATGTTTGTAAGTGAAGCACTGCCTCCACTAAATTATTATTATTATACAGTATTTATATAGCGCTAAAAGGTTTGCTCAGCGCTGTACATTATAGTGGGGGACAGTACATGAGACAGTACAGTAACAAAACAAAACATGAGGGGTTCAAGGGCCCTGCTCTTTCGAGCTTACAATCTAGGAGGGAGGGGATAGTGGTAAAAAGAGGAAGTGGCTGTGGGGGATGGAGTGGTAGGAGGAGTGGAGGAGATCGGCTGTTAGGTAAGGGTGGGGTAGGCTTCCCTGAAGCGATGGGTTTTCAGAGTGCGCCTAAAGGTGAGGAGGGTAGGTGACAGTCTGATGGATTAGGGTAGTGAGCTCCAGAGGATGGGGGAAGTCCTGGAGATGTCCTGCAGTCGGGCATGGGAGGTGGAGACCAGGGAGCTAGAAAGTAGGAGGTCTTGTGAGGAGCGAAGATTACGGGTTGGGTGGTATTTGGGTATCAGGACGGTGAGGTAGTTTGGGGCAGCATTATGAATGGCTTTGTATGTCTGTGTCAGTAGTTTGAATTTAATGTGTTGGGCAATCAGGAGCCAGTGGAGGGAATGACAGAGGGGGGTGGAGGATACGGAGTGGTTGGTAAGGTGGATGAGTCTGGCCGCTGAGTTCAGGATAGACTGAAGCAGGGATAGTCTGTGATGAGGCCGGTGAGAAGGGAGTTGCAGTAGTCCAGACGTGAGATAATAAGGGAGTGAACGAGTTGTTTAGTAGTGTCTGGGGTTAGGAACTAACGTATTTTGGAGATGTTGCGGAGGTGGAGCCTGCATGAGTTTGCCAATGATTGGACATGGGGTTGGAAGGACAGGTCTGAGTCTTGAGTGACACCTAGGACTTTGGCTTGCGGGGTGGGACTGATGGTGGCGTTGTTGGTCGTGATGGATAGGGTGGCATCTGAGGGTGGCAGAGATTCCGGCTGGCTTCTTTTTCTGGATGATGTCATTGATCACATATGGTCAAGACCATAATAGATCAGTTACATCACCCACAATCCCCAACCCAGTTTACTGTCCTTCAGACTTTCGGGGGGCCAGGTTGAGGCCAGCGGGGGTAGAAAAAGTCTCAGGCCCAATATTAGTAAGAGTAAACAACATTTCAGGTGTGGTGTTCAGTTGCATAGTGCCTGTGGTCAGTAGGAGGAGGATTAGTGCCCTATCATTGCTATCACTGCAAGGAATATTGCCCCATCATTGCTATCACTGGAAGGAATAGTGCCCCATCATTGGTATCACTGGAAGGAATAGTGTCCCATCATTGGTATCAGTGGGAGGAATAGTGCCCCATCATTGGTATCAGTGGGAGGAATAGTGCCCCATCATTGGTATCAGTGGAAGGAATAGTGCCCCATCATTGCTATCACTGGAAGGAATATTGCCCCATCATTGATGTTAGTGGATGGAATAGGGCCCCATCATTGACATTAGTGGGACGAATAGTGTCCCATTGCTGGTGTCAGTTGGGGGAATGATGCCCCACTTTTGGTGTCAGTGTTAGGAATAGTGCCAAAAGGCCAGATAAAGGCTAGCAAAGGGCCACATCCGGCCCTCGGGATGTAAATTGGAGACCATTGATTTAGAGCAGTGGTCTCCAAACTACGGCCCAAGGGGCCAGATGCGGCCCTTTGCTTGGTTTTATCTGGCCCTTGGGGCACTATTTCCTTCACTACAAATTCTGAAGGATCCTCTGCACACTGGGATAAACCAAGCAGACTATGCAATAAACAGGGATATTTGGTTCGCACATATTGCAATACATGCTTAAGCTGGCCAACTGCGTCAAAGTAATCCCTCTATGGCCAGTCCTCTATGGTCCCAGTGTGCAGAGGGTCCTTCAGAATTTCTAGTGTTAATATGTGGTTACACCCAGGGGCGGACTGACCATTTGGAAACTGGGGCACTGCCCGAGGGCCCGGGGTCAGTAGGGGGCCCCATGAGATGTCCCTGTTACCTTTTTCATAAGCTTTTTTGAGTTAGGGCAAGGACACACGGGCCCCATGATCCCCTATTGCCTGGGGGCCCCATGAGTTGTCAGTCCGCCCCTGGTTACACCCCTTTAGCACCTGTTGGATAAATGTATGCAATAGCTGTTGAGATTTGAGCGCAGGTATCTCTTGTTTTTTACTATTTCCTTCACTGGCACCTATGAAGGCCACAATTCCTACCAAAGACATACACAATGGGGCTCAACAATGGGGTACAATTCCTCCCAATGACACCAATGACGGGGGATTGTTTACTCCCACTGATGCTAGGACATTCTGTACTCCCGATGGCCACAGCTGAGCTCCCCTAAAATCTGAAGGACAGTAAACAGTCTCTTTATTTCGAAAGTTTGGAGACCCCTGATTTAGAGGAAACATTTTATACTCTCTCTCCTTCCACAGACCTATTTTAAAGTCATTTTCCCATGTTTTATCTTCTGGTGTCAATCATTCTATAAAGGCCCTGCGAGACCCACGGCGAGACTGCCGCTAACTCAACCTGCATGTAAAGCAGCAAATAAGAAAATGCCAACCCAATCAAATATATTTCTGTTACACTAAAACAAATCTCCTTTTTTATTTTTCCTTTTTTTTTTTTTTTTTTTTTTAGTAAATATTTTTTCAATTACATGTAAGTAGTCACTTAACAGAATTGTCGCAGGACGGGAGTTTTGGAAGCGACGAGGCGCTTTCTTATGTTGTAATAAACATGAGGGATTAGGAAGGTAATGTAATAGACTGGAACGTCCCAGAGGACGACTTTCCAACAATAATATCCCTTTAGTTGTTCCCCAGATGCGGCGTGAAATGCTAAGAACACATGTTTTTTTGCTATTCGGGATTTTGGTAGCGGTAGAATAATTATTAGCAGCCGTTGCGGGGTGGAAGCTGTTTGTTCAGCCTGATAAAGTCCAGGACTGTCAGATAACAAGGAACTGAAGCATATTATATATTGGCCAATCACATGCTTTACAGACGCTGAATAAATAACCAAAAGTCTTGCGGGTGTTGCAATGCCTTAACCAATCCCAGAAAGGGTGTGTGGGGCTTCCCTAAATCAGAGTTCCAGCGAAACTGTAAAAAAAAAAAATAAAAAAAGCCAGCAGCTACAAAAACTGTACAGTATATAAAATGGCGACTTACCTGTCCCTCGATCCTGCAGTGTCCTCCACGCAGCCAGTTTCTCCAGATGTCTGGTGTTCTTGGTGCCGGCATCTTCAGTGTGGGCACCCGGCTGTGACAGCTGCACTTTTGGAATGCTCTGTAGCAGAGGCGTCACTAGGGTTGGTGTCACCCGGTGCAGTAACACGTGGTGTCACCCCGTTCCCGGGCTCTGTGTTGGGAGATGGAAGGATGTCCTGTGCAGGATACAGCCAGTGATATGTGATCAGGGGCGGACGTACCATTTAGAAACTCGGGCACTGCCCGAGGGCCCAGGGTCAGTGGGGGGCCCCATCAGATGCCCCTGGTACCTTTTTCATAGGCTTTTTTGAGTGTGGGCAAGGACACAGGGGCCCCATGATCCCCTATTGCCCGGGGGCCCCATGAGTTGTCAGTCCACCCCTGTATGTGATGCAGAGGGGCGGGCTCTGGTCATTACTATTCATGGACTGACATGTAGAGTAGGAGCCGTCCAATCAGAGGGCAGGGGTGGGCTTCACTCTGGTGTACGGGGGGACAGGCTGGGTGTGAATTGGCCTGCAGCAGCCACTGTGATCCTGGGGACCTGACACCCCCCTCCAGGACCCGACATCTCACCCCCCACATGGCACAGCTGTTCCTGGGGCTGCAGGAGGGATGAGGAGCCCCGGTACCCGGGGAGAGGATGGGGGACACTCCGCTGGGATGGATGACAGCCACTGACAGCTCTTCTTTTAATTTTGGTGTCACCCCCTGTGATAGTGTCACCCGGTGCAGCCCGCACCCCCCTAGTGACGCCACTTCTCCGTAATCTGTCACATGTCCCAGAAGACTACGGGGAGGGAAGACGACTTCCGCTTGCGATCGGCTAGGACGTGGGAGTGGATACCTGTCAATTTTGGGTACCCACTCCCCAAAGGTGCCTATCCTTAATAGAGAGAGGGTCGTAAATGCAGGACTTCCATTTTTGGGTGGAGCTCCACGTTATAGTACATGTAAAACTGAACTCAGTGACATTTGGGGGTTTATTTATTTTATAAAAAATGTGCATAGCCATTTATTCAGCAAATCTGCATGTACATTCTTTCTGTGTGAATCTGGCTACTTTCTTTTCTGAATGAATGTTCTTTTAATATGGTCGTTGGTTCGAATACCAGCCACGGCATCACCTGCCTGGAGTTTGCATGTTCTCCCTGTGCCTGCATGGGTTTCCTCCTGGTACTCCGGATTCCTTCCACACTCCAAAGACATGCTGGTAGGTTAATTGGCTCCTGTCTAAATTGTCCCTAGTATGTGTATGTATGAATGCAAGTTAGGGACCTTAGATTGTACGCCCCTTGAGGGTTAGGGACTGATGTGAAGATACAATATATATGTAAAGCGCGGAGTAAATTGATGGCGCTATATAAGTACCTGAAATAAATAAATATGGGCAGTAGTAAAATACCACATTGTGGTCACTAGGTGGAGTTGAGGAGCATAGGAAATACTGCACATATATCTTTGCAAAGCACTGTAACAATTTCAGAGAACGCTAGAGGGAATGATTTTATTATTTATTTATTTTGGGTACTTCTATACCGCCATCAATTTATGTAGCACTTTACATATATATTGTACATTCACATCAGTCCCTAACCCTCAAGGGGTGTACAATCTAAGGTCCCTAACTCACATTCATACATACTCATACTAGGGACAATTTAGACAGGAGACAATTAACCTACCAGCATGTCTTTGGAGTGTGGGAGAAAACCCTGCACAGGGAGAACATGCAAACTCCAGGCAGGTGGTGTCGTAGTTGGGATTTGAACCAATGCCCCTAGTACTGCCAGGCTGATGTGCTATCCATTTAGCCACTGTGCTGCCCGTTAGCAAATCTATGCTCATTCCTGCTAGCGTTTCCTTTGCAATGGCGGCATGGCATTTCTCATGGTGCATTTTCTTAATTGCAACAACAGTGAACCATTCCTGTGTAACCAGTGTTGGAAGGACCACTTGTAGCTCATGGGACAGGGTGACAATGAAGAAGCAAAAATAGGAGACGGACAGAGTGTTGTCGTCAGGGGCAGACTGACCATTTGGAAACTCGGGCACTGCCCGAGGACCCGGGGTCAGTAGGGGGCCCCATGAGATGCCCGTGGTACCATTTTCATAGGCTTTTTTGAGTTTGGGCAAGGACACAGGGGCCCCATGATCCCCTGGGGTCAGTAGGGGGCCCCATGAGATGCCCGTGGTACCTTTTTCATAGGCTTTTTTGAGTTTGGGCAAGGACACAGGGGCCCCATGATCCCCTGGGGTCAGTAGGGGGCCCCATGAGATGCCCCTGGTACCTTTTTCATAGGCTTTTTTGAGTTTGGGCAAGGACACAGGGGCCCCATGATCCCCTGGGGTCAGTAGGGGGCCCCATGAGATGCCCCTGGTACCTTTTTCATAGGCTTTTTTGAGTTTGGGCAAGGACACAGGGTCCCCATGATCCCCTGGGGTCAGTAGGGGGGCCCCATGAGATGCCCCTGGTACCTTTTTCATAGGCTTTTTTGAGTTTGGGCAAGGACACAGGGTCCCCATGATCCCCTGGGGTCAGTAGGGGGCCCCATGAGATGCCCCTGGTACCTTTTCATAGGCTTTTTTGAGTTTGGGCAAGGACACAGGGGCCCCATGATCCCCTGGGGTCAGTAGGGGGCCCCATGAGATGCCCCTGGTACCTTTTTCATAGGCTTTTTTGAGTTTGGGCAAGGACACAGGGGTATAGTATTAAGGGAAATAGGTGGCACCATGTTATAGTGGTTAGGGAACAGGGGCGGACTGACCTTTTGATCACTCGGGCACTGCCCGAGGGCCCGGGGTCAGTAGGGGGCCCCATGAGATGCCCCTGGTACCTTTCATTGGCTTTTTCATAGGCTTTTTTGGGTGTGGGCAAGGACGCAAGGGCCCCATGATCCCTTATTGCCCTGGGGCCCCATGAGTTGTCAGTCCGCCCCTGGTTGTCATCCTATATCAGAAAGTGCCTAAACAGGAACCTTGGTGGCAGGATCATAATGGAATATTATAATAAGGGCTGAAGATTTTAAAGCATTGACAATTACTTTCGAATTTACATAAACATGGAAAAAGGTTATATTTATGTTTTTGGGTTTGGTGGCATTTCTGTTATCTAGGAAGGGGCAGGTAACAATCAGTGGAATAATCCTTGTCCAGGCAAAGGTCGGGTAAAGTGGCAATCAGTAGAATATACCATTGTGAGTTTTTTTCTATATAGATACAGGAAATTTATATTTTTGGTGGAAATGGAGCCACCAATATTGTTTTCTGTAATTAAATAATTTTATTGGTAACAGGAACCATCACGATTGTTTTTGTGTAAATATGGGAAAGAATTTTTTTTTTGGGGGGAAAAGGGTTCCTAATGGTTTGTTCTATGTAGATATGGGGAATAAATATTTTTTTGGGGAAAAGAGTTCCTAATGGTTTGTTCTCTGTAGATATGGGGAATAAATATTTTTTGGGGAAAAGAGTTCCTAATGATTTGTTCTCTGTAGATATGGGGAATAAATATTTTTTTGGGGAAAAGAGTTCCTAATGATTTGTTCTCTGTAGATATGGGGAATAAATATTTTTTTGGGGAAAAGAGTTCCTAATGATTTGTTCTCTGTAGATATGGGGAATAAATATTTTTTGGGGGAAAAGAGTTCCTAATGATTTGTTCTCTGTAGAAATGGGGAATAAATATTTTTTTGAGGAAAAGAGTTCCTAATGATTTGTTCTCTGTAGATATGGGGAATAAATATTTTTTGGGGAAAAGAGTTCCTAATGGTTTGTTTTTGAACAGGGACCATCTTGATTGGTTCTCTGTAAATAAAGGAAATAAATGTTTTGTTTACTTTAGAACAGGGACCATTGTGATTGGTTCCCTGTAGACACAGGAAATAATGGTTCTCTGTAAATATGGGAATTTTTTGGGACCGGTGACCATGGTGATTAGTTTTCTATAAATAAGAGAAATGGATATTTTTGGTGGAAATGGGAACGTCATAAATGTTCCCTGTAATTGCGGGAAATAAATTGTTTTTTGGGAACAGGAACCAATGCAAATGTTTGCCTGTAGATGCGGGAAATAAATATTGTTTGGGGAATGGGTTCATAATTATTGGTTCTCTGTAGATACGGGAAATCAAAATATTTATTTCAGACCAGGGACTACCATAAGTTGTTCTTTGTAAATACAGGAAAAACATAATTTTTTTGGAAACAATGACCATCGTGATTGGTTCCTTGTAGATACAGAAAATAAACATTTATTTGGAAATGTGGACCATCGTGATTGGTTACTTGTAGATACAGAAAATAAACATTTATTTGGAAATGTGGACCATCGTGATTGGTTCCTTGTAGATACAGAAAATAAACATTTATTTGGAAATGTGGACCATCGTGATTGGTTCTGTGTACATACGGGAAATAAATATTTTTTTGGCATAGAGACCATCGTGATTGGTTCTCTGTAAATATGGGAATTTGTTTTGTTTGGAAGAGGGACCATTCATGATTGGTTCTTTGTAAATACAGGAAAAAAAAAGATTTTTTTGGAAACAAGGACCATTGTGATTGGTTCCTTGTAGATACACGAAATAAACATTTATTTGGAAATGTGGACCATCGTGATTGGTTCCTTGTAAATACAGGAAAAAAAAAAATCATTTTTTTGGAAACAAGGACCATCGCGATTGGTTCCTTGTAGATACAGGAAATAATCATTTATTTGGAAATGTGGACCATCATGATTGGTTCCTTGTAGATATAGGAAAAAAAATATTTTTTTGGAAACAAGGACCATTGTGATTGGTTCCTTGTAGATACAGGAAATAAACATTTATTTGGAAATGTGGACCATCGTGATTGGTTCCTTGTAAATACAGGAAAAAAAAATCATTTTTTTGGAAACAAGGACCATCGCGATTGGTTCCTTGTAGATACAGGAAATAAACGTTTATTTGGAAACGTGGACCATCGTGATTGGTTCTGTGTACATACGGGAAATAAATATTGTTTTGGCATAGAGACCATCGTGATTGGTTCTCTGTAAATACGGGAATTTTTTTTTTGGAAGAGGGACCATCATGATTGGTTCTTTGTAAATACAGGAAAAAAACATTTATTTGGAAATGTGGACCATCATGATTGCTTCCTTGTAGATATAGGAAAAAAATTATTTTTTTGGAAACAAGGACCATCGTGATTGGTTCCTTGTAGATACAGGAAATAAACATTTATTTGGAAATGTGGACCATCGTGATTGGTTCCTTGTAGATACAGGAAATAAACATGTATTTGGAAACGTGGATCATTGTGATTGGTTCTGTGTACATACGGGAAATAAATATTGTTTTGGCATAGAGACCATCGTGATTGGTTCTCTGTAAATATGGGAATTTTTTTTGTTTGGAAGAGGGACCATCATGATTGGTTCTTTGTAAATACAGGGAAAAAAAATCATTTTTTTGGAAACAAAGACCATCGTGATTGGTTCCTTGTAGATACAGGAAATAAACATTTATTTGGAAACATGGACCATTGTGATTGGTTCTGTGTACATATGGGAATTTTTTTTTTGGAAGAGTGACCATCATGATTGGTTCTTTGTAAATACAGGAAAAAAAAAGATTTTTTTGGAAACAAGGGCCATTGTGATTGGTTCCTTGTAGATACAGGAAATAAACATTTATTTGGAAATGTGGACCATCATGATTGGTTCTGTGTACATACGGGAAATAAATATTTTTTTGGCATAGAGACCATCATGATTGGTTCTCTGTAAATATGGGATTTTTTTTTTTTCTTGGAAGAGGGACCATCATGATTGGTTCTCTGTAAACACCAGAAATATTTTTTCTTTGCGAACAGGAACCATCGTGATTGGTTCTCTGTAAATATGGGAAACAAATATTTCTTTTTAACCGTAGGCGATTTCCTACGTGCGCCCTTAAGCATTGAATTTATATTGCTGAATTTAAATAGAAAGGGTAAATAACTATCCAGAGGTACCACACAAATTACACAGTTAATTGAGTTTCAATCAAGCGGCCTAAGTGGTACCCACGTACAAACTCTAAATGAACCTGTACAATCAGAGCGCCTTCTCCACACAAGATGTACAGCTCTGTAGGTGACTTCAAATTGGACCGTGCTGTGCTGTGTAAGTGAAATGGGAGGAATCATTACTGAGTTCTGGAGGAGAGGGCTCAGTTCAGTTCCCCGCCAAATGCTGCTGATTACAGCTCAGCGAGACTCTGTGCCGGCCAATAGATACGAAGGGTTCCTGGTGATGAGATGAGATGCACATGGTGAGAAGCTCACAGTGTGCGGGGAAATCAGAGTAAGCCATTTCAGTCCAGGAGAGGAGCCGGTACAACTGTGTAAGAATGAAGAGAAGGCTGGAGGTCTTCATAAATGGGCTCAGCAGGTGTGTAGACATGGGCACTCGGGGCCTGATCTAACCTATCTGATCTTGGGGTGCATTAAAAACGTCAGGGAGCATAGTGTGACAGAGATGTAGGGAACCCGTATTCCATGTTTACTTGGCACATTTCTGTACCACCAGGGGCGGACTCACCATTTGGAAACTTGGGTGCTGCCCGAGGGCCCAGGGTCAGTAGGGGGCCCCATGAGATGCCCCTGGTACCTTTTTCATAGGCTTTTTTGAGTTTGGTCAAGGACACAGGGGCCCCATGATCCCCTATTGCCCAGGGGGCCCATGAGTTGCCAGTCCGCCGATGTGTACCACAAGTCTCAATCTCAAAGTAATGTCTGGCAGGTAGTGCAGAGGTGAACAGGGAACACTAGTATGTATTAGGTTGTCATTAGATTAACATGATTAAAGAGAACCTGTGCCCCCTTATATCATGTGTTCCTATCAAAGTTCCACCTTACATCAGGGTTCTTGTAAGAGTTCCCCCTCCCATCAGCTGTCCTCATCAGAGTGCTCCTTTATATCAACTGACCTCATAGGAGTGCCCCTTACTTTAAAAATCCAGCTCAGAGAGCTCCCTTATTTTAACTGACCCCCCACCCCTCACCCCCTCTTTCATAAGTTGCCTCATCAGTGCATCCCCTTACATTATTTGTCCCCATCAGAGTTCCCCTTTATATCAAATGCCCCTATCAGATTGCCCCCTTACATAAACTGTCCACGCCAAAGTGCTCCCTTACATTATTTATTTCAGGTACTTATATAGCGCCATCAATTTATGCAGCACTTTACATATATATTGTACATTCACATCAGTCCCTAACCCTCAAGGGGTGTACAATCTAAGGTCCCTAACTCACATTCATACATACACATATTAGGGACAATTTAGACAGGATCCAATTCACCTACCAGCATGTCTTTGGAGTGTGGGAGGAAACCAGAGTACCCAGAGGAAACCCACGCAAGCACAGGGAGAACATGCCAACTCTATGCAGGAGCCGCCACGGTCAGGAATCAACCCCATGACCCATTTATGCAAAGCAGACGTGCTGACCACTAAGCCATTGTGCCACCCTTACATCAATTGCTCCCCTCAGATTGCCCCCTTACATTATTAGCCTCATCATAATCCCCCGTACATCAACTGCCCCCATCAGAGTTCCCCCTTACATCAACTGCCCCATCAGAGTTCCCCCTTATATTAAATGCCCATATCAGAGTGCTCCCCTACATCAAATGCCCCCATCAGAGTCCTGCTTACATCAACTGTCCTTATCACGTCTCATAGATTAGTGGGTACAGCAGGTGTATAGTGTCGGGAACTCAGCACAGTGATGGTGGGAACCTCTCTTAATGGGCGCAGCTGGTCTACAGACCTGGGATCTCAGCAGAGGGATGGTGGGAACCCCTTATAAAGGACACAATAAGTGTGAAGACCTGGGAACTCAGTACAGGAATGATAGGAACTCCTCATATTGGGCACAACAGGTGTGCAGACTCAGAAACGTAGCATGGGGATGTTGGGAACTCTTCATACTGGGCTCAGTAGCAGGGGCAGACTGACCATTTGGAAACTCGGGCACTGCCCGAGGGCCCGGGGTCAGTAGGGGGCCCCATGAGATGCCCCTGGTACGTTTTTCATAGGCTTTTTTGAGTCTGGGCAAGCACACAGGGGCCCCATGATCCCCTATTGCCCGGGGGCCCCATGAGTTTCAGCTACACATGCAATCACTGACCAAAGCTTGCCGTCTCAACCTCCGCAACATCTCCAAGATACACCCCTGCCTAACCAATGACACCACAAAGCTCCTAATTCACTCCCTGGTCATCTCTTGCCTTGACTACTGCAACTCCCTCATCATTGGCATACATAGGTTATCCCCCCCTCTAGTCCATCATGAATACTGCTGTCAAGCTCATCCACCTCAGGGGCGGACTGACCATTTGGAAACTCGGGCACTGCCTGAGGGCCTGGGGTCAGTAGGGGGCCCCATGAGATGCCCCTGGTACCTTTTTCATAGGCTTTTTTGAGTTTGGGCAAGGACACAGGGGCCCCATGATCCCCTATTGCCCGGGGGCCCCATGAGTTGTCAGTCCACCCCTGCTCAGTAGGTGTACCGACCTAGGAACCCAGTGCAGGGGTGGTGGGAACTCCTCATAATGGACACAGCTGGTGTGCAGACCTGAGAATTCAGCACAGAGATCTGACCAACAGAGTCCTCAAGAGATAGTGGAAATGGCAGTTAGTTAAACACGTATGTAAACCTCCACAATGATCTTCTCTTATCTGCTTCATCGATCTGTTAGATATATTACTGAAAGTGTTATGTATTGATTGATTGTATATATCAAGAAATCAATAATACCCATTGATCAATTCAAAGATCCAGAGCTGTCCTGTTCACACTTCCTGTGTTATGTTAAGGAGAGTAATTCGTTCTTGAGAGTAGAGAATGATTAGCCTTTAGCCTGGAGAGTCGGTGGCTTTGAGTGGTTTAGCAAAAATGAAATTGGGATGGGTTGACACAGGGACGGACTGACCATTGGGGAACTCGGGCACTGCCCAAGGCCCGGGGTCAGTACGGGGCCCCATGAAATGCCTCTGGTACCTTTCATAGGCTTTTTGGGGTGTGATTTGAGTGTGGGTGAGGACAAAGGGGCCCCATGATCCCCTATTGCCCGGGGGCCCCATGAGTTGTCAGTCCGCCCCTGGGCTGACACCACCCAGTCCACAAAAAAGCTGTGTGTATTCAGCCAACAACAGGACAGCAATGGGCATGTCTCATGGTTCAATAGGTATTTTGCTGTACTTGCTTGGTCTTTAAAGCAGACCTTCCATCAGGGGCAGACTGACAACTCATGGGGCCCCCGGGCAATAGGGGATCATGGGGCCCCTGTGTCCTTGCCCAAACTCAAAAAAGCCTATGAAAAAGGTACCAGGGGCATCTCATGGGGTCCCCTACTGACCCAGGGCCCTCGGGCAGTGCCCGAGTTTCCAAATGGTCAGTCCGCCCCTTGTACTGAACACCTTTAGGATGAACTGGAACACCAGGTGTGAGTCAGGTCTATTGAAGTCAAGTGGCTTGCATGAAGCCCTGACCTCAACCCTACTGAACACCTTTGGGATGAGATGGAAGACCAAATGTGAGCCAGGTCAAGGAGACTCAAGCGGTCAAGCGGAATAAAGGAAGGTCTGCTTCTCTGCCAAACCCCCCGCCACCCAAACAAAAGTAGCAGTAAAAAAAACTTTAAAACTATGTAACAAAAAAGTATAAAATATACTCACCTTTGTATTGGGTTTCCAGAGGCATGAGTGATGCCAACAATTGCCTTCTTGGATAATTGGGCACTCGAAATCCTGCAACAACACCTTCTGTCCCATTGAAGGAGAATTCTCCTGGTACTTCAAGTGGCTGGGAGGCAGCAGTGAGCGGTAGTGGTGTTACCCGCATCTCGGGATCAAGGTGAATATTTTTTTTATTGTATTTCTTGTGCAATCTTTATTGTTCAAGTTTAATTTACAGCTTGTTTGGGTGGTAGAGGAATGACAGGGAAGCAGACCTTTAGTTGGCATGGAAGGTCTACTTTAAAGGGATTAAACTTATTTATTTCAGGTACTTATATAGCACCATCAATTTACACAGCACTTTACATATATATTGTACATTCCCATCAGTCCCTAACCCACAAGGGGCATACAATCTAAGGTCCCTAACCCTCAAGGGGCATACAATCTAAGGTCCCTAACTCACATTCATATATAAGGGCCAATTTAGACAGGATCCAATTAACCTACCAGCATGTCTTTGGAGTGTGAGAGGAAACCAGAGCACCTGGAGAAAACCCACACAGGCACAGGGAGAACATGCAGACTCCAGGCAGGTGGTGCCGTGGCTGGGATTTGAACCAACGATCCTAGTACTGCCAGGAGGAAGTGCTAACCATTTAGCCACTATGCTACCTTAAACTTGGGGAGATGTGCACATATTAAAGAGATGTACTGCATATTTTTTGTTTATTTTGCTCTGACAAACAAAACTCTCCACCATCTACCCAACGCTGATCCTTCAAGTTGGCAGCAGTACCCCATAAACTTGCCAGCAGTACCCCTTGGGGCACGCATATTACTGGCTAAAGGATTTCATTGTAACGTCTTTCTTGCTTTCACACACAGTAAACGTGAGTAACCCCCAGCACTCTGTTAAAGCCGATCGTTCCCCAGAATGCTTAGTCAGCCATTGCAGAGATAAAGTTCAAAGAGTTGGTCCGGTAACAGCTGTAGTGTGGCTTTTGGCTCAGTTGTACGATAACATGATCCCCACCAGCTGCACTCCGCGGGGCTTCAATTCACAATAGGAATGAGCGGCAGACCCCTTGACTCTGCAATGTTTTCCTAATGTAACATGCTGTATTTGTGTCCTGCTGCGGGGGATTGAGATGCTCATGTTACCACTATATCCTGCAGGGTGGGTGTTATGGGTCACTCAGTATGTGACAGAAAAGGCCCTTCAGCCTGAAGATATATTTAGAATATTCAGCTTCATTTCCTTATACGAGATATGGTGAAATACTAGCCAAAGACTTTGAATTTTGGTTCCTGAAAATATATATCAAAGTGGCACCAGGACTTCAGCACTCATTCGTTCCAGAACAAGAGAAGACCATAAATGTTCGAGAAGTTGACTTGTTCTGGTAGGGCTGCTCACATAGAAGAAGGTTACCCTTTGGTGGGTGTCGGGTAGGTGCAGTTTGGTACGGTGGACAGGAAGCACACAGAGTCCCGGTTTGCCAAAAACTAGGTATTGCAGAATTAGTCAGAACAGTACAATCAGGCTCACCCAAGAGGGGCACTTACAACAGTTCAGTGATAGAGATCCAGCAGGATGCAGGTTTCGAGCTGTCATGAGGAAGGGAGCTTGGCCTGGCCAGTCCAACCCAATGGGGAGCTTCCTGAGAAGGTAGACATAGTCCCTACTTTTTCCCTACTTCACTGGAATGAGCGGCAGACCCCTCGACTCTGCAATGTTTTCCTAATGTAACATGCTGTATTTGTGTCCTGCTGCGGGGGATTGCGATGCTCATGTTACCACTATATCCTGCAGGGTGGGTTTTATGGGTCACTCAGTATGTGACAGAAAAGGACCTTCAGCCTGAAGATATATTTAGAATATTCAGCTTCATTTCCTTATACGAGATAAGGTGAAATACTAGCCAAAGACTTTGAATTTTGGTTCCTGAAAAGATATATCAAAGTGGCACCAGGACTTCAACACTCATTTGTTCCAGAACAAGAGAAGACCATAAATGTTCGAGAAGTGGACTCGTTCTGGTAGGGCTGCTCACATAGAACAAGATTACCCTTTGGTGGGTGTCGGGTAGGTGCAGTTTGGTATGGTGGACAGGAAGCACACAGAGTCTCGGTTTGCCAAAAACTATGTACTGAAGAACTAGTCAAAACAGTACAATTAGGCTCACCCAAGAGGGGCACTTACAACAGTTCAGTGATAGAGATCCAGCAGGATGCAAGTTTTGAGCTGTCATTAGAAAGGAAGTGTGGCCTGGCCAGTCCAACCCAATGGGGAGCTTCCTGAGAAGGTAAGCATAGTCCCTACACTTTTCCTACTCCACTGGAATCTCTATTTACTGCTAATGCTGTCCCTGACAGACGCATGAACTGTCCCTACACTAGCCCCTCACATAAAGTGTGCAAAAACCCAGGGGCAGGGATATAAAAAGACTCTGCTTGACCCTAGATGGCCACCAGTGTCACCTGGGTCCAGCACATCCATCCTGGATCACTGCTCCAGGTGACCGAGGAAATCATAGAAAACCCAGTTTCTCTCGACTTCCTCCTTCAGCTGCATTGCAGCTTTGGTTAAGCGCCACATGCAGTGGAGAATGTAGACGGTACCTGCCTACATGGAGGCTCAGAAAAATTACCCAAAATATGTACATAAACCACAAGCACCAAACCAATGGTGAAAGAGTGTAAAATGCTTTAATTGTTCATAAAATAATCATAGAGTCTGGCAGTGGTCTAAGCAGAAGGCAGACAACTAGTGTAATCCAGAGACAATCCAAAGTCACAGCAGGCAGCAGACAAAATGTAATGTGCAACCATAATCCAGACACAATCTGAGGTAAATGCAGGCAGCAGACAATAAAGAAACAGTCAAAGGTCAGGACAGGCAGCAGACAACTGTAATCCAGAAACAATTTGAGGTCAGAGCAGGCAGAAGACACAGCATAATGCAAAGTTTTAAGTCAAAGCAGACAGCAGACAACTGTAAAACAACATTTTGAGGTCAGTGCAGGCAGCAGACAACTGCAATCCAAAAACAGTTTGAGGTCAATGCAGGCAGTAGACAGCTGTAATCCAAAAACAGTTTGAGGTCAGTGCAGGCGGCAGACAACTATAATCTAAAAACAGTTTGAGGTCAGTACAGGCGGCAGATAACAGTAATCCAAAAACAGTTTGAGGTCAGTGCAGGCGGCAGACAAATATAATCCAAAAACAGTTTGAGGTCAGTACAGGCAGCAGACAACTGTAATCCAAAAACAGTTTGAGGACAGTGCAAGCAGCAAACATCTGTAATCCAAAAGCAGTCTGAAGTCAGGACAGGCAGCAGATAACCATAATCCAGAAACAATTTGAGGTCAGGGCAAGCAGAGTACACAGCAGAGTTTGAGGTCAGAGCAGGCAGCAGACAACTGAAATCCAAAAACAGTTTGATGTCAGTGCAGGCAGCAGACAACTGTAATCCAAAAACAGTTTGAGGTCAGTGAAGATAGCAAACAACTGTAATCCAAAAACAATCTGGGGTCAGTGCAGGCAGCAATTTCAAAAGCTGTCCATTTTCCAGGTGAAGGGTCAGTATTGGGGCATGTCGAAAGTCCAATAGGTGGTCAGAAACAGTAAGGCAAGGGAGTCAGATAGCAAGATGCTATATCTAGTCCTGAGCCCTTGGCTTGTAATACACAACTAGACCACCACAGCCAATTAGGCCAGAGGGGGAGCAATAGGCAGCACCGAGGTGCTTTCTAACAATGGAGAAATTGTGCAAGTGGAACGCTGACGGAAGTCAACATGACTGGAGGGGGCACCATCTCTTGAGTATCTTTATGCTGCTCAGTAGAGGAAATTAAAGGTAGGCAGGAGATAGCGGCCAGCCAATAGGAACAGAGGGACATTGTCTCCATTGATGGGCAGGCACAGCAGAAAACAGCTGGTTGACAGACTGCAGAGTAGGAGCATGAGTGTGTCCTTCCCTTCTAACATTTCAAAACTAATACCACAATTCTGGACATTTCATTGGCAGTCAGTAAAACTAATACAATGGTTCTTTGATCGCTTTATTCGTTTTACTATTTTCCAATGAAACGTTCCAATTTTTGCTATGTGTGTGTAAGATTTTGCTATCTCTGAATCCCTTGATTTTTCTATTTATGGATTTTATATTTTTATTTCTTTTCTAGCTCTGATGAAGGTGGAGCATGTTTGGCCCCAAAACACGTTTGTTTCATTATATGATCATTTTATGAACAATTAAAGCATTTTGGACTTTTTCCCCACCGGTTTGGCTCTTGTGGTGTATATATGTGCTTTGTGTCACTTTACTGAATGTTGCCTCTCTGCAAAAATGCCAAGGTTTATGGTACTGCAACTGTACAACCGCAGTCCGCTTGAAATATCATAGTGGACGTAGAACCAGATATATTTTTTCATGCTAAGTGCAGGATGCTATGTACTGCATCATATTTACCCTGAGGAAAACAAGGCATTTGCCTAGGGTGGCAATTTTCGAGGGGTGGTGCCACATGAGGACCTGGTGAGGCTCTACCATGAAATCTGAGGAGGTTGCGCGCTACTGGAGGGTGTAAGCTTCCCGCACAAGGAAGGAAGACACTGGGCTTGGCTCCCCAGAGGTTACAGTTAGTGCTTCACTATATCTTTCTCTTTGTGGGCAGTGGCGGGGGCTGGGTGGGGGAGTTTGTTTGACGGAGAGTGGAAACGGCAGGGCCAAGAGGGGTGGGGTACTGGTGGCGGTGGGGGGGCACCCAATTTTAGTGGTGGCAGGGGCTGGCGGGATGGGGGGTTTGCTGGTGGTGGTGGGGGTGCCCAACTTTAGTGGTGGCAGAGGCTGGCGGGATGGGGGGTTTGCTGTTGGTGGTGCCCAACTTTAGTGGTGGCAGAGGCTGGCAGGATGGAGGATTTGCTGGTGGTGCCCAACTTTAGTGGTGGCAGAGGCTGGCGGGTTGGGGGGTTTGCTGTTGGTGGTGGGGGTGCCCAACTTTAGTGGTGGCAGAGGCTGGCGGGATGGGGGGTTTGCTGGTGGTGGTGGTGGTGCCCAACTTCAGTGGTAGCAGAGGCTGGCGGGATGGGGGGTTTGCTGGTGGTGGTGGGGGTGCCCAAATTTAGTGGTGGCAGAGGCTGGTGGGATGGGGGGTTTGCTGGTGGTGGTGGGGGTGCCCAACTTTAGTGGCGGCAGAGGCTAGTGGGATGGGGGGTTTGCTGGTGGTGGTGCCCAACTTTAGTGGCGGCAGAGGCTGGGGAGTGCTGGTGGGGGGCGCTCAGTTTTAGTGCTGACTAGGGCAGGACAAGAGCTAAATACACCACTGGCAATACAAAGACACATTGAAAGCCTCCTTCAAGTCCCTGGACATTGACACCACCTCCTGGGAAACCCTGGCACAAGATCGATCAACATGGCGCACGCTGATCCACCAAGGCTGCCAGACATTTGAGGAGAGAACAACCACAGCACAAGAGAAGCGAGCACTCCGCAAAGCCAGATCTGCAAATCCAGCAACAGTGGTGCCCACATATGTCTGCCCGACATGTCGCAGAACATTTTGTGCCCGTATAGGTCTTACCAGCCACCTACGGACACACCGTGGACAGTCCACTACCTGTTAGATGTCAAGGTCCTCTTCGAACACGATGGGCGAACATCAATATATTATTGTAACACTTGCAAGAATGCATTACCACTCCCAGAGATCAAAGTACTTCCTCTGACAATTCCTTAATCTGCTTTACTCTCCAGAAGGATGGAACCTTCTTTATTCAGGCAACATCCAGTCTCAGTATCTACCACCTGGACTGAGATATTGGCTTAGAGGTGATGTAACCCTGTGCAGTTTCTGTCTGGTGACACCCCTGCTGGTGTTGTAGTCTGTGTCACGGTTTAGCCTGCAGTTTCCTGTTTGTGAACTTCTTACCTCCTTGCTGCAATCATTTTCCTAGTCTTGAGATTCCACTCACATGTGCTGCTGTCTTCTGTGTTCACCTATAGGCATTGCCTGCTTTTTTGAGGATTTATATCCCTTTCTCTTCTTTCACTTCAGGTCTGCTTCTCTATATATAGACATGTTATCACGTACCTGGTGATGGAGGCCAATGGAGAGAGGGCTACCCTTGCGGCTAAGTTCCGGACTCCCCTGAGAGTGGGACAGCGGGAGTCAGGCCCAAAGTTGCACAGGTCACCTGTAGGAGTGCTGGTTGGTGGTCCACTCAGAAGCACATCTGGTGCACGGAGGTAGGTCTGCAGACAGGGGGCGCCTGTGCATGGTATGCAAGCCCTTCCGGGATTTAGGTGTTTACTGGATAGATGGTTCAAGCCAAGGTCAGGTACCAGGTGGGAATCAGAGCAGATGTAGTCAGATGGGATAGCCGAGGTCATACACAGAGGAGAGAGAGAGAGAGTATCCGTAAGCCAGGCCGAGGTCAGATCAGGGTTAAATCAGAGTAGACAGGTCAAGGAGCAAGCCGAGTCGGTAACAGGAGATCACGACTCAAGTCACAGGAAACAGGAACAGGGCACGGGTAGCTAGAGAACATCCAGCAACTTGAGGAAGTGATGAGCCTCCTTATAAAGGCCGTCTGGCACCAGACTGAGGCTGATGTGTCCTTCTGCAGCCATGCAGAGTACTGGCAGAACTGCTAGATCTTCCAGAACCTCTGCCGTGGACAGGACCCTGACACATGTTCAGTGCAGCCCATGTTGCCTGCACTACTTCCTAGTTTCTCTGAGCTCCTGATTTGCCTTGTATTGCTTGTATTCTGTGTCTGATTTCCCATGTACTGACCCCAACTTTGGCTACCATCTTCGCTTGCCTGCCCTGACTTCGGCCCATTTCCTGGTTCCTCTTCTGTCTCCTGCCATCTGTACTCATGCTAGCGGTCTCCTTATTGTCAACTGGGCATACCTGGGGGCCGCGACTTGGTTCCAGTCTGTTCCAAATCCATTCCCACAATCAGGGGCCCTGTGGAGAAGGGGCTTAGACTCTATGCCCTGGGGAACCCCAAGTTGGCTTTCTACAAGGGCTCACTACCATAGAAATCCACAGTCTGATCTGGATGAATTTACAAAAAAATTGGTTATTTTAAGAGTTCATAATCCTTTATTCTTGATAGCAATGGGACAACAGGAAGCATGTGTTACTCAATGCATTTCAGAGGCCAAGTGCCTTCTTCAGGACTTGGATCCTCCTTGTGACAGACCCAATTGGGACAGGGTCTTTTGGAGGAGACTGCAGGCTATTCTCTTGCCTACTGACCATGGGCCCTAGTGTCTGGGGGGGCTTTATTCTTTGGAGGTGTGTGCCTGGGAGACCTTTTGGAGTAGTTTTACATCAGATTCAAGTCCATGTCTCCCCAAAATAAACAGACTCTGAGAACTGGAAGACCTTGATACAGATTTGTAGTCTCTGTGCCCAAACCAGCAACCAACATTGTCTGCTTCAACCCCC
This sequence comes from Staurois parvus, assembly GCF_062004578.1. Classification (NCBI taxonomy): domain Eukaryota; kingdom Metazoa; phylum Chordata; class Amphibia; order Anura; family Ranidae; genus Staurois; species Staurois parvus. The sequence continues at coordinate 3,747,562 of NW_028318840.1, forward strand.
CAACCCCCCCCCCCTGAATCAGAGACTCCTCGCAAATGTTAATATAATCTGCTCAAAGCAACCTGATGCTGAGTCCTCTTGCTGTAATCTGTTTATTAAGGTGTGATGTATTTACTGTGTCTTTGTCCCATTGTTAATTGAGTTACCTATTGTTTCTGTCTGTTGGCTAGTCTTCCTGGAGGCTCCTACATGATGGGATTAGTCTGGTGTCAGCTTTACCTCGTTATCTAAATGTGTCTTGCCTACTGACCATGGGCCCTGTTGTCTGGGGGGGGGGGGCTTTATTCTTTGGAGGTGTGTGCCTGGGAGACCTTTTGGAGTAGTTTTACATCAGATTCAAGTCAATGTCTCCCTGAAACAAACAGACTCTGAGAGCTGGAAGACCTGGATACAGATTTGGGGTTTCTGCGCCCAAACCAGCATTCTCTACTTCACCCCCCCCCCCCCCAGATTTAGAGACTCCTAGCAAATGTTAATATAATTAGCTCAAAGCAACCTGACGCTGAGGTCTCTTGCTGTAATCTGTTTATTAAGGTGTGATGTATTTACTGTGTCTTTGTCCCATTGTTAATTGAGTTACCTATTGTTTCTGTCTGTTGGCTAGTCCTCCTGGAGGCTCCTACATGATGGTATTAGTCTGGTGTCAGCTTTACCTCGTTATCTAAATGTGGGATGTTTATCCCAATTTGTAATATTTGTTTTTATTGTTCATGCGGGGACTGCCCCTATTTCTGAAATGTATAAAAACCTGCATTTCTGCTAGTGTCACTTAGTATTGGGTGCAATGCCCTGGTATAATACCTTGGTCCTGTGTCCCAGGGGCAAGGAAGCAGTTCTCTGATTAAATCACCCAATCGGGGTGACAGGTGGTCCATCACACTTCTAAAGAACAATCTCTATTAGAATGAACCTCTGTTCCATCTCAGACTTTTGGTAATGAGAATGCTGATACAGAGATTGAGTTGGTTGACCTGTGGTAGCAAAGATGAAGGAAATTAAAAAAAAATTGAAAAAATAAAAAAATATATACTTATGTTGTATTAAGTTCACCTATAGACACTGTTAGTAATGGGCTTTATTTCGACTCATAGGCCGTTCGCGTGGTCAGGTGGAATGGTTTAGCCAACCACAGCACAATTGGGCGGAGCTCACGGTGACGTCACATCTGATCCGCCAAAATGTCAGATTGTGGTGAGTGCTCGACCAGTACGGATATGTCAGCAGGTGTTTTTTTAATTTCAGCAAGTCAGTGTTATCATCACAATGCTGAATGCTGTGACTGACGATGGATTACAACGATGGAACCATTTTTTTGGGGCTTTTTTTTTAAGTAAGGGACTTGTCAAAAACTGTTGTTGTGTTTTTATTTACATTGTACACTTTTTGGTGAATGGGTAGGGGTACTACGTACCCCATACTCATTCACAAGGGGGGGGGGGGGTGGGCTCTATGGACCCCTTTGTTAAAGGGGGTTTCCAGATTTCAATAAGTCACCCCCCGCAGACCCACACAAGCATAGGCCAGGGTTGTAGGGAAGAGATCCTTGTCCCCATCAACATGACGACAAGGTGCTTTGAGGGGGGCCCTACCGCAAAGCACTCCCCCATGTTGAAGGCATGTGGCCTAGTACAGTTCAGGAGGGAGGGAGCACTCACTCCCCCCTTTTTGTGTCTGATAGGAATTTTTAGGGGGGACCTCACACTCCCCCCCCCCATTTTTGGGGGTGGGGTTCTCCTCAAAAGTCCTACCAGGACTTCAGTGCCCTGATGATCGGTACCCAGCAGTGCCACCCACCAGTTCTGCCCACTTGTGCCCAGCAGTGCAACTACCTGTGCCACCCAGCAGTGCCACACACCTGTGCCCTCCCACCTGTGCCCACCAGTGCCACCCACCAGTGCCCAGCAGTGCTGCCAGTCAATGCCACCAGGCGGTGCCCAGCGGTTGTGCCAGTCAATGCCTAACAGTGCCGCCAGTCAATACCTAGCAGTGCCGCCAGTCAGTGCCCACCAGTGATGCCAGTCAGTGCCACCTATCAGTTCTGTCTATCAGTACCCATCATCAGTGCTGCCTATCAGTGCCACCTATCAGTGCTGCCTATCCGTGCCACCTCATTAGTGCTGCCTATCAGTGCCCTTCAGTGCTGCCTATCAGTGCCCATCAGTGCTGCCTATCAGTGCCCATCGGTGCAGCCTATCAGTGCTCATCAGTGCTGCCTCATCAACGCACATCAGTGAAGGAGAAAAATTACCTGTTTGCAAAATTTTCTAATAGAAACAAAGAAACTTTTTTTTTTTTAAATTTTTTGCACTTTTTTTGTTTATAGCGCAAAAGTAAAACACCCAGTGGTGAGTACATACCACCAAAAGAAAGCTCTATTTGTGAGAAAAAAATTATAAAAATTTCATATGGGTACAATCTTGCATAACTGCGCAATTGTCATTCAAAATGCAACAGAGCTAAAAGCTGACATTGGCCTGGTAAAGAAGGGGGTATAAGTTCCTGGTAGGCGAGGGGTTAAAGGAATTTTTTTTTTTTACTCTAAGCAATGAAAAATGACTTCCACTTTAAAAATGGTACTTTTTTACATTTCATTTTCAATGACTCATGTTCCTCAGGGCTGTACCTGAGTCCCCATACCCCTTTTATGGCCAATAACTTGCCTACAAGCCTTCAAAATGGGCACTTTTTAATTCAAGTTCGAGTCCCATAGACTTGCATCAGGTTCGAATGTACGACCGCGAACTGAATGGGGGGCGGGTAGTTAGGCCCATCACTTTACTGTATCTGTGTCTCTTTCCCCGATAAGAACTGCGGGATTTTGTCTACAGCTATTTCAGCACATACAAACATCTGTTCTGTATCAATATAGGGGCCAGACCCTGATACACATTACAGCTAATTCATGTTTTACGTGTTCCTGGGCTGTAGGAGTTCTGTATGTCGAATGACCTTTTTCTGGGAGTCATTTGCGCTCAGCAGTAGGTGGGTTTAGGACATCCCCCCAGGGGCCTTTTACAAACACAACTGGCAAGACTAGATTACTGCTCCATGAACATAATCTCATAAGGCAACATCTATGCAGTATCAGCACACTGCTGCACAATTCCATGGATTAACCATTAACCTCCACCATGCCGAGAACATCCGTGTTCCGAAATGTTCTATATAACCAACTACAAGAAAGTGTAAAGTGCACTGACCAGCTTAAGACATCAGTTATTAGAAACACGGGGGCGTAACTGCAAATCATGGGGCCCCAGTGCAATTTTTGATGGCCCGCTCCCGTGTCTTAGCAGTGTCAATTGGGACCAGGGGCGGACTGACCATTTAGAAACTCGGGCACTGCCCGATGGCCCGGGGTCAGTAGGGGGCCCCATGAGATGCCCATGGTACCTTTTTCATAGGCTTTTTTGAGTTTGGGCAAGGACACAGGGGCCCCATGATCCCCAATTGCCCGGGGGCCCCATGAGTTGTCAGTCCGCCCCTGATTGGGACAACGGTATAGCTGATCCTAACATAAAGTATGAGGGCTATACCGAGACGAATGCAAAAGTTGGCAGAATTTTTTATTAACCTACAGGATGTTCAAATGTCACATGTTGGTAGAGTAACTCTTCCTCTATAATAGCTCTTCTTCATCTTCTTTCTTCATTGCGGGTAAAAATGGATCCCAAGTAGAAGCAATATGTCTTCATTGACTTCTTAATGAAGAAGATGACACCATCGTGAGTTTTTTTTCTCTGGGAATAGTTGCAGGGACGTATTTACCACAAGGCAAACAAGGCATTTTCCTAGGGCGGCATTTTTCAGGGGGGCAGCACCTCCCGCCAGAAGAAATGATGAAAGAAGGGACACACGTGCCATAGAAACCAGGTGGGATCCGAGAGAGGCTGCGGGCTGCTTGATTGTGTATGTAGAGCCTGACTCTTGTTCCTGGGGATGTCCGGAGCTGTGAAGATAAGTGTCTTTTTCTCTATCACCGGGGGGAGGGGGGGTAGTGGAAGGCTCTCCTGGGTGGGGGTAGGGGTGTTGTTGGTCAATGTCAGCAATGTCAGCACCTCCCATCAGAAGAAGGGATGAAAAAAGGGACACACGTGCCATGGAAACCAAGTGGGGTAGTAGAGAGGCTGTGGGCTGCTTGATGGTGTATGTAGAGCCTGACCCTTGTTCCCGGGGATGTCTGGAGCTGTTAAGATGAGTGTCTTTTTCTCTATCGCTGGGGGGGGGAATAGAACTTGACTCCTCAAAGTAGAATAGGGTCTGGTCCGGGGGAATGAACTGACATATCATGATGTGTTTCATGGGTCTTCAACCCCACTTCTTCAGGTTCTGTGACACTTGTAGTAAATAATTATCCAAGGTTGGAGTTAGGAGCCTGGGGACTTCCATCCACACCTAAGCTCCCCCTGGAAGAACTTGACACCTTCAAGTAGAATAGGGTTTGGTCCAGGGAATGAACTGATCATTTGCAACACGTTTTGTGGATCTCCAACCCCACTTCCTCGAATTCTGTTATACTTGGAATTCTGTTATACTTGGAATTCTGTTATACTTGTAGTCAATAATTATTCAAGGTTAGAGTCAGGAGCCTGGGGACCACATCCACACCTAACCTCTCCGAGAGAGGAGGACCAACAAATAAAGCATGTAGTATAAGAACGTAACCGTCTTCCCTTCTCTTCTTAGTAAAAAGGACAAATGTAACCCATAGCCTCAATATGCATATAACCACCTTGATCTTCAGTTCCACCAGATGGCTCTCCAAACTTCCTAGGGGGAAGGGACCTCTCCAGCCACCAAATACCTGTAGTTGGACAACATTTATATCAAGAAAAATCCCCCCCTGGAAAAATAGAGGGCACATTGGCATGCAGTACCATCGGTATTGGTTGTGTGCACCAGGTCTATTGGGTTTTTATTTTTGACCAGCACCATGATTGACGTTGGATTTACAACAAGGGACTTTCTGAGGGATTTTAATTTTTTTAAATAAAGAACTTAGCAAACCTTGAGGTGTCTTTATTTCTAAGTTACTTTGTGTTGAACATGAGTAGGGGCACTTTGTAACCCTTACAGTAAAAAAAAAAAAAATACTTCCTACACCTTTGTTTCTGAACATTTGTTAATATTGTGTTTCTTTAATTTTAGTTTTAACTGTGCTCTCCATACCACCTAAAAAAGTGGGTTTCCCTGGGAAAAGCATTGAGAAGTTCTACCCATGTCGAAAAAGGGTTTGAAGTCATGCGCCTTAATATCAGTACTCTATTATCTATAAGGGTGACATAGTGGTTAGCACTTCTGCCTTGCAGTAATTGTGTCATGGGTTTGATTCCCAACCATGGCACCTCCTGCATGGAGTTTGCATGTTCTCTCTGTGTTCGTGTGGGTTTCCTCCAGGTACTCCAGTTTCCTCACACACTTCAAAGACATGCTGGTAGGTTAATTGGCTCCTGTCTAAAAATGTCCTAGTTTCATCCCTGGCTGTATGGGATCTCCTGCATGGTGGGGGTTGGGGAAAGACCTCGCAACCTACCCTGTAAAATAATTGCTAAGAGAATTCATGGAAAAATGTTGCTTATAAGTGACAGTTCATGCATTCACCAAGGGTCGGATACAGGGGCAGACTGACAACTCATGGGGCCCCCAGGCAATAGGGGATCATGGGGCCCCTGTGTCTTTGCCCAAACTCAAAAAAGCCTATGAAAAAGGTACCAGGGGCATCTCATGGGGCCCCCTACTGACCCCAGGCCCTCAGGTAGTGCCCGAGTTTCCAAATGGTCAGTCTGCCCCTGGTCGGATATGACTGGATAGATTGTCTATAAAGGAGGGGCCCGTGACTTCTATGGGTGAATCTTTCAGGGAGGAGCTATCTATTAATGCGTTTTGTGCAAAATAATTGTATTCTGTTCTTTTAATCTTTGAGAATTGTAATAAAATTATTTATTTTTTATTTATTTTATATGTGTGTCCTGTCACCTGAAATGTCCATCTTTCCTTTCTGAACAGATATTATTTCAGAACTGCCTTTTTTTTTGCTGCTTTCAAAAATTTACAAACAAGTCAGGAAATCTAACAAAAGACGATAAAACTCATTGAGCAGTTCAAGGTTATCTCCTTGACAAGCCCGAAGAGGTTGGCGTTGACCAGAGAATGAGAATTGTAATAAAATTGTTTATTTTTTATTTATTTTATATGTGTGTATTTATTTTATATATGTTCACCTGAAATGTCCATCATTCCTTTCTGAACAGATATTATTTCAGAACTGCCTTTTTTTTTTTTTTTGCTGCTTTCAAAAATTTACAAACAGTCAGGAAATCTAACAAAAGACGATAAAACTCATTGGGCAGTTCAAGGTTATCTCCTTGACAAGCCCGAAGAGGTTGGCGTTGACCAGAGAATGAGAATTGTAATAAAATTATTTATTTTTTATTTATTTTATATGTGTGTCCTGTCACCTGAAATGTCCATCTTTCCTTTCTGAACAGATATTATTTCAGAACTGCCTTTTTTTTGCTGCTTTCAAAAATTTACAAAGAAGTCAGGAAATCTAACAAAAGACGATAAAACTCATTGGGCAGTTCAAGGTTATCTCCTTGACAAGCCCGAAGAAGTTGGCGTTGACCAGAGAATGAGAATTGTAATAAAATTATTAATTTTTTATTTATTTTATATGTGTGTATTTATTTTATATATGCTCACCTGAAATGTCCATCATTCCTTTCTGAACAGATATTATTTCAGAACTGACTTTTTTTTTTGCTGCTTTCAAAAATTTACAAACAAGTCAGGAAATCTAACAAAAGACGATAAAACTCATTGGGCAGTTCAAGGTTATCTCCTTGACAAGCCCGAAGAGGTTGGCGTTGACCAGAGAATGAGAATTGTAAAAAAATTATTTATTTTTTATTTATTTTATATGTGTGTCCTGTCACCTGAAATGTCCATCTTTCCTTTCTGAACAGATATTATTTCAGAACTGCCTTTTTTTTTGCTGCTTTCAAAAATTTACAAACAAGTCAGGAAATCTAACAAAAGACGATAAAACTCATTGGGCAGTTCAAGGTTATCTCCTTGACAAGCCCGAAGAGGTTGGCGTTGACCAGAGAATGAGAATTGTAATAAAATTATTTATTTTTTATTTATTTTATATGTGTGTATTTATTTTATATATGTTCACCTGAAATGTCCATCTTTCCTTTCTGAACAGATATTATTTCAGAACTGACTTTTTTTTTTTTTTTCTGCTGCTGCTGCTTTCAAAAATTTACAAACAAGTCAGGAACTCTAACAAAAGACGATAAAACTCATTGGGCAGTTCAAGGTTATCTCCTTGACAAGCCCGAGGAGGTTGGCGTTGACCAGAGAATGAGAATTGTAATAAAATTATTTATTTTTTATTTATTTTATATGTGTGTCCTGTCACCTGAAATGTCCATCTTTCCTTTCTGAACAGATATTATTTCAGAACTGACTTTTTTTTTGCTGCTTTCAAAAATTTACAAACAAGTCAGGAAATCTAACAAAGACGCTAAAACTCATTGGGCAGTTCAAGGATATCTCCTTGACAAGCCCGAAGAAGTTGGCGTTGACCAGAGAATGAGAATTGTAATAAAAGTATTTATTTTTTATTTATTTTATATGTGTGTCCTGTCACCTGAAATGTCCATCTTTCTTTTCTGAACAGATATTATTTCAGAACTGCCTTTTTTTTTTTTTTGCTGCTTTCAAAAATTTACAAACAAGTCAGGAAATCTAACAAAAGACGATAAAACTCATTGGGCAGTTCAAGGTTATCTCCTTGACAAGGCGGAAGAGGTTGGCGTTGACCAGAGAATGAGAATTGTAATAAAATTGTTTATTTTTTATTTATTTTATATGTGTGTCCTGTCACCTGAAATGTCCATCTTTCTTTTCTGAACAGATATTATTTCAGAACTGCCTTTTTTTTTTTTTTGCTGCTTTCAAAAATTTACAAAGAAGTCAGGAAATCTAACAAAAGACGATAAAACTCATTGGGCAGTTCAAGGTTATCTCCTTGACAAGGCGGAAGAGGTTGGCGTTGACCAGAGAATGAGAATTGTAATAAAATTATTAATTTTTTATTTATTTTATATGTGTGTATTTATTTTATATATGCTCACCTGAAATGTCCATCATTCCTTTCTGAACAGATATTATTTCAGAACTGCCTTTTTTTTTTTTTTGCTGCTTTCAAAAATTTACAAACAGTCAGGAAATCTAACAAAAGACGATAAAACTCATTGGGCAGTTCAAGGTTATCTCCTTGACAAGCCCGAGGAGGTTGGCGTTGACCAGAGAATGAGAATTGTAATAAAATTATTTATTTTTTATTTATTTTATATGTGTGTCCTGTCACCTGAAATGTCCATCTTTCCTTTCTGAACAGATATTATTTCAGAACTGCCTTTTTTTTGCTGCTTTCAAAAATTTACAAACAAGTCAGGAAATCTAACAAAAGACGATAAAACTCATTGGGCAGTTCAAGGATATCTCCTTGACAAGGCCGAAGAGGTTGGCGTTGACCAGAGAATGAGAATTGTAATAAAATTATTTATTTTTTATTTATTTTATATGTGTGTTCTGTCACCTGAAATGTCCAAAAATTTACAAAGAAGTCAGGAAATCTAACAAAAGACGATAAAACTCATTGGGCAGTTCAAGGTTATCTCCTTGACAAGCCCGAAGGGGTTGGCGTTGACCAGAGAATGAGAATTGTAAAAAAATTATTTATTTTTTATTTATTTTATATGTGTGTTCTGTCACCTGAAATGTCCATCTTTCCTTTCTGAACAGATATTATTTCAGAACTGACTTTTTTTCTTTTTTTTTTTTTGCTGCTTTCACAAATTTACAAAGAAGTCAGGAAATCTAACAAAAGACGATAAAACTCATTGGGTAGTTCAAGGTTATCTCCTTGACAAGCCCGAAGAGGTTGGCGTTGACCGTGGCTGTTGAGATCGGCGAGCGCATTACAATTTTATTTGAATGGCGTTCACATCGGAGATTTCTGTCGGAGCCGCCGACTTAACACGGGTCTGACTCAATATTAAAAAGAAGGTCAACTTCTTCGGTTTCCACGAACGGATGTCAATTACTTTGAAGGACAATCTCTACGGCGGTAATAATAATAAAAATAATACAGGGGAAAAAAAAAAGTCTAGTTACGCGGCATGTGATGTTTTCATCAAGGTTTCTTAGCGTGGTGTTTTTTTTTTTTTACATTTAATTAACAAGTAAAATAGCGACATTCTTTATCGTTCAGACCAAAGAGACGCGTGAACGTCCCTAAGAGCCCAAGGAGGAGATTCAAGGCCTGGCCACCTTTTGTGCTGCGGCTATTGTTACCGCTACATACACCGATGTCGTGGAAAGCCGGTGACCTCTGTCCTCTCGCTTTTGACGTACAATCTGCGAGATTAAAAAAGCTTTCTTAATGCAGCCACTTATGAGGGGAATTATATTGTATACGCAGCCTGTTATGAGAAATAAAAGGCACTTCAAAAGCCTCCAACAAGACTTTCATCCAAGACAGTTGGATGCTGGTTTAATTATGTAATCACCTTCGGGTAAGAGAATAGCAAAGGTCAGCTTTTAAAGGGAAAAGATATTCTATAGGAAGAAATTATATATACATTGTATATTGCAACTAAATTCTACACGTCTTAAAGCGGAACTCCAGACAATCAGTTCCATCCAGTCCTAAGATTTACACAGCTCTGCTACAGTGCATAGGACACCTGTTTTTTTTCTTTGTTGCAGCAAAGTAACACATTGGGGGATATTTACTATTATTTTTATTATACAGGATTTATATAGTTTGCTCAGCGCTTTACAATATAACGGGAGACAATAGAGCAACAATACAGTTCAATACAGTTTGGGTGGCACAGTGGCTTAGTGGTTAGCACATCTGCCTTGGAGTAAATGGGTCATGGGCAGGGGCGGACTGACCGTTGGGGAACTCGGGCCCTGCCCGAGGGCCCGGGGTCAGTAGGGGGCCCCATGAGATGTCCCTGGTACCTTTCATAGGCTTTTTTGGGTGTGGTTTGAGTGTGATCGAGGACACAGGGGCCCCATGATCCCCTATTGCCCGGGGGCCCCATGAGTTGTCTGTCCGCCCCTGGTCATGGGTTTGATTCCCAACCATGGTGCCTCCTGCATGGAGTTTGCATGTTCTCCCTGTGCTTGCATGAGTTTTCTCCGGATGCTCCGGTTTCCTCCCACGCTCCAAAGACATGCTGGTAGGTTAATTGGCTCCTGTCTAAATTGTCCTAGTTTCATTCCTGGCCATGTGGGATCTCCTGCATAGTAGGGGTTGGGGAAAGACCTGGCAACCTACCCTGTAAAATAATTGCTATTAGAATTCATGGAAAAAGTTGCTTACGAGTGACGGTCCATGAAATCGCCAAGGGTTGGATACTACTGAATGGATAGATAGATAGATAGATAGATAGATAGATGATGGATGGATGGATGGATGGATGGATGGATGGATGGATAGATAGATAGATAGATAGATAGATAGATAGATAGATGAATAAATACCACCAAAATAAAGCTTTATCTGTCTCAAAAAAATGGTAAAAAATTCATATGGGTACAGTGTTGCATGACCGCACAATTGTCATTCAAAGTGTGATAGCGCTGAAAGCTGAAAATTGCCCTGGACAGGAAGGGGGTGAAAGTGTCCGGTCTGGAAGTGGTTAAGGACACCCCGAAACAGATTGCAAAACGCAGTGCGGGTGCCAGAATTCGCATTGCAAGGGTGTTCAATCAGGTGAGGGGAAACAAGGGGCTTGCACAACATGTATGGCTCAAATCGCACCGCACAGACATCGCATGTGATCGGAATGCGGTGCGGTTCCTGTGCGAATCATATGCGATGTGCCACACTGCATTAGTGTGAACCAAAATTAAATGAAAAATTAACAAAGCACAACCCTCTATATAGTGTACTTGCCTCTGTCCAAAGCACCTAGTGTGATTTCTGGTTGCTTTCTCATTCCTCTACTATCTGCATGAGTCACTTCTGACAGTTTACGCTATGGCCACCTCCCCCCCTCTCCAGCACACAGCAGTTTGATAGCCTCAGCTGTGCATGCTTCTCTACATTGGCGGACTGACAACTCTTGGGGCCCCCGGGCAATAGGGGATCATGGGGCCCCTGTGTCCTTGCCCAAACTCAAAAAAGCCTATGAAAAAAGTATCAGGGGCATCTCATGGGGCCCCCCACTGACCCCGGGCCCTCGGGCAGTGCCCGAGTTTCTAAATGGTCAGTCTGCCCCTGATCACATATCACTGGCTGTATCCTGCACAGGACATCCTTCCATCTCCCAACACAGAGCCCGGGACCGGGGTGACACCACGTGTTACTGCTACGGGTGACACCAACCCTAGTGACGCCTCTGCTACAGAGCATTCTGAAAGTGCAGCTGTCACAGCCGGGTGCCCACACTGAAGATGCCGGCACCAATCCGCCCCTGCTTCTCTATGATCATTCCCTACACTCAGTTCTCAGATTACACTCAGCCCTTTGCTCTGTAAAGTGCGGTGTGTAACAACTGATCCCCACCCCCATGCCTGCCAGAGCTAAAACTGCTGTGTAAATTCTAGACTTTGAACGAACAAAGAGGAGAGAGGGCTGCAGATAAACAACTTATGTAGGAGGATGTGTCTTATCTCTGTGTATCACCTGAGGCAAGTCTCTTCACTGGGTATATGTGAGGGTTTACAACCATTTTAAAGATCTTGTCCCTCCCTCGGCCTGTGATTGCACAATGAAAGGAGAAAGAGCATACTGATGAGCTCATCTCTATGTCACTCTGCTCTCTCCTCCTATCAGCGTGTTTCTTGATAGCACATTAGCACTGTAGCCCATCTGATTGGCTTCTTGTGCTGCTTACCTCATTACTCATCAGAGCTCAGCTGTACAGGGGACTATTAACAGGTCGAAGTGGGATATTTAAACATTGCTTCATTTTTGGTGAAAAGGTGAACTTACCCTTTAACCCCTTGGTGCCGGCGCCTCCCGGCCCTTTAAGGTTTTCAGAAGCCGGGAGGCAGGGCGGGGTTTTAGGGTTATGTGAACACCATGATTCGCCGTCACGGCAGTCACATGATCGGGAAAGGTCCAGATCGCAAGTGGAGATCGGGACCTTTCCGTAAGTACCGGAAATGCGTGCTGGGAGCGGGCAGGGCGCGCGCTCTCAGCACATATGTTTTTCTTAATTGCACACAAATGTGCGTCCGCTCGGCGTCTAGGCCCAGATGCCGGGAGGCCGCACATTTGTGTGCAGCCGGCGTGAAGAGGTTAAGCTAGCCATACACCTGTAGAATATAAAGGTTCAGCTTTTCCAGAATATAGCCAATGCAATCAAGGGTCTTCAGTAGATGTTAAAAAAAAAAAACAGTGAAGCTTTTTAAAACCTTCATTAATTTTAATTTCCTATCTGTAGGCCATTTGGGCCATCCCAAAGGCTTGCCCTAAAAACTCCCAGTTAGCAAACTCCTACGTCCTGACTAGCTGCTAGGATGGGGAAACCATTGGTCTTTGCTTCTGTTTTTCAGGAGTGAGCGACCAACAGCTTTCCCGTCCTAGCAACAAGTCAGGATGTGTGGAGTCCTACGTGGGAGTTTTTATGTGAGGCTTCTGGGGGGGGGGGGGCCAAATGGCCAACAGCTATGAAAATATAATAAATAAACATCTTACCAAGGTGCACATTTTGTAGAGATCGACTGGAGCCCCTTGACTGCATTAGCTATGTTTAGGAAATGGTGAACGTAGGCCGGCCATAGATGTTCAGATCTTGGCCGGTTCAGCAGGAAGATTTGAACTGTGTATGGGCCGGCTGAATGTACCAAGCAGGGGCGGACTGACAACTCATGGGGCCCCCGGGCAATAGGGGATCATGGGGCCCCGTGTCCTTGCCCAAAACTCAAAAAAGCCTATGAAAAAGGTACCAGGGGCATCTCATGGGGCCCCCTACTGACCCCGGGCCCTCAGGCAGTGCCCAAGATTCCAAATGGTCAGTCCGCCTATGGTACCAAGTTGATCGATAGATCAACTTCAGTACAACCAACCTGTCGGATTAACTTGCAATTATTGCTAGCGGCAGCTATAGCCACTAGCGATAATCACTGTCTTTTCCCAGCAGGGATGGCTTTATTTTTCTGGAAGTTGAACTTTTGTTCATGTAAACCAGGGATCTCCAAATTGCGACTTGAGGGCCGGATGTGGCTCTTTGCTAGTTTTTATCCAGCCCTTGGGGCACTATTCCTCCCAATGATATGAGGCACTATTTCTCCCAATGACCCCAACAATGAGTCTCTACTTCTTCCATTGATACTAAAGATGGTGTACTATTCCTTCCACTAATACCAATCATGGGGCACTACTCCTCCTCCTACTGACCACCAACCCTGAGGCCATGATTATTCTCACTGATGCTTGGCCTGGGACTTTTTTTACCCCAACTGGCCACAATCCTGCCCCTCTAAAGTCTGAAGGACAGTAAATTGGCCCTTTGAAAAGTTTGGTGACCTCTGATGTAAACTATTAAATATGTTATGAGAGATCAATGTGAATAAAGTTATGAGCGTATTCAAGAAGTGTGAAACATATTATAATGAATTCAGAATATCCAATATTTTTGAACTTTAGATTTTGACACATTGGCATGGCAATTGAACAAAATATCCTAAAAAATGTTTTCAGTCCATAATGGTTCCATAGAATTCTCTGACAAACAATTATGCTAAATTGTCCTTTTGAAAAAACAATTTAAGAATTCAAACTAAATTCTACTGGTATATGACTAGCTTTAGGTGGAAATTTACATTTTTAAAGTTTAAAATGGAGCATGGGTTCACTTTTAGCTCATTCAACCAAATTATTTGTTTTTTTAATCTATTTTTTGTTTTTTTTACTATAGATGTTGGCATAGAAATTGAACAAAATATCCTGCAAAATTTGTTGTGTCCCTTACGGTTCAATAGCATTCTCTGACAAATAATTTTCCAAAATTTTCATTTTGAACAAAACATTTTGAATATTCAAATAAAATTATTTTTGTGTATGGCCAGCTTTAGGTGAAAATGTTAATTTTGAAATTTTAAAATGGAGTAGAGGTTCACATTCAGCTCACTCAACCAAATTATTTTTGTTTTGATTCCCCCCAGCCCCCCAGCCCCCTCCCCTGACTTCTCCATCAATAACATAATCATCAGTCCCCCCCCCTCATGCCAGGGTACTAGGTGTCATCCTGGACTCCCATCTGTCCTTTCGGCCCCAAATCCAATCACTGTCCAAATCTTGTAGACTTCACCTCCGCAACATCTCCAAGATACGCCCGTTCCTAACCTCTGAAACCACTAAGAAACTTATTCACTCCCTGGTTATATCTCGCCTTGACTATTGTAACTCCCTCCCAGGGGCAGACTGACAACTCATGGGGCCCCCGGGCAATAGGGGATCATGGGGCCCCTGTGTCCTTGCCCAAACTCAAAAAAGCCTATGAAAAAGGTACCAGGGGCATCTCATGGGGCCCCCTACTGACCCCGGGCCTCGGGCAGTGCCCAAGTTTCCAAATGGTCAGTCCGCCCCTGCTCCCTCCTCATTGGCCGACCTCATCGCAGGCTATCCCCTCTTCAGTCTATCATGAATGCTGCTGCCAGACTCATCCACCTTACTAATCATTCTGTATCTGCCACCCCTCTCTGCCAATCCCTCCACTGACCTCCATTCAGTGTCCTCCATCCCTCTCTGCCAATCCCTCCACTGGCCTCCACTCAGTGTCCTCCACCCCTCTCTGCCAATCCCTCCACTGGCTTCCCATTGCCCAACGGATAAAATTCAAAACATTAACAATAACGTATAAAGCAATTTATAACTCCACCCCAAATTACATCACCGATCTTGTCTCTAAATATCACCCAAACCATCCTCTCCGCTCCTCGCAAGACCACCTGCTCTCTAGCTCCCTTGTCTCCTCCTCCCATGCTCGTCTCCAGGACTTTTCCAGAGCTTCTCCCATCCTCTGGAACTCCCTACCCCATTTATCAGACTATCGCCTACTCTGCTCACTTTTAGGTGATCTCTGAAAACCGCTCTCTTCAGGGAAGCCTATCCTGCCCTCAGCTAATAATGGAATCTTCTACTCTTCCAACCAGTCCATCCCCCACAGTTACTACCTTTTGTACCACCAGCCCCTCCCTCCTAGATTGTAAGCTCCAAGGATCAGGCCCTCCTATCCCTCTTGTATTGAACTGTATTGTTGCTGTATTGTCTCCCGTTATATTGTAAAGCGCTGAGCAAACTGTTGGCGCTATATAAATCCTGTATAATAATAATAATTATTATTATTTTATCTTTTTTTTTTTTACTCTATATGTTGGCATGGCAACTAAACAAAATATCCTATGAAATTTGGTGAGCCTATGATGGTTCCATAGAATTCTCTGACAACGATTTCACAAAATTTTCAATTCTAACTAAATATTTTGAACGATTAAAATTTCTATTGGTGCATGGCCAAGTTTAGGTGGAACTTTTAATTTTTAAATTTTAAAATGGAGCGCGGGTTTACTTTCAGCTCATTCAACTAACTTATTTCTGCTTTCATTTTTTTATGGTTTTTTTGCTGTAAATGTTGAAGTTATGGTTAAGATTTTACAGATTTCTATACATTTAACCACTTGACACGGGGTTAAAACGCAGTGGAATGTACTCTTTGGGTAAAAACTTTAATATGTTGCCAGCTTAGAGAGATAAATACAGTTTGTAAAGTAAATCCTTAGAGTAGAGAACAATTTCTGGTTTTCCAAGAACCTCCACGATGATTATTCCTCCTTTCAAGTTAATACGTTTTTGTCTGTTTCGTCTCACAAGATTTTTACTGTATATTTTCTGTACCGTGGCACCGCTGGTGATCGTGTTCTACTTCCAGAATCAGAATGGGCGGACACGCTGAGAAAAATACTTGCAGGGGCTCAACCTTGATCTTAATCTGGAAGTAGACAGAAGGATCTACCATACCATTATTGGATTACCGTAACATCGGAGGAAAGGCTTTGTCCGGGCCGTGGGATTAAAGTGAGCTGGAGGAAGGTGTGTCCGGAGAACAAAGGAATTTATAGGATAGAGCACATTTGAAACTGATATTTTATGGATTATTATATCTGTGTGTTTTAGGAAGTGTATTTCAAAGTAACCTGGAGAGACTGTGATAAACCTGACCAAAACATCCATTTCCACGAGGATGTCTTCCATTATCACTCACCACATCTGCTGTCCAGGCAAGAAGACATTAAAGTAGACCTAAAGCCAATCATTATAATCTCAAAGAAGATTAAACATGGTAATGTCTTTTCAAAAATTGGTTCAATCCTTTTTAAATCTGCAGCATTCATTAAAATAATCTTTGGTGATCCTGTCATGAAGGTCCTTTTTCTTGGGCTTCATCTGATAGGAGGACAACTGTCTTTTAAGTGTGCATTTGCATATTAAATAGATCCCACCAAATCAGACAAGGCTGCATTGCTCATTATAACCTAATGCAGGCTTCACAACATTTTCACCAATACGGAGCCCTTGAAATAAATTTCATGTCTCAGGAAACCCCTGCTAAAAAATGATGTCTTCAGCTAATGGTACATTGGCCATGCCACATCGATGGACTGTGCCATGTTACACTGGTGGTAGTTGCCCCATATCTTGGTGACTCGTGGTAAAAATGTTCCCTACATTGGTGGTCAGTGGGAAGAATGCTCCTTACATTGGTGGTCAGTGGGAAGAATGCTCCTTACATTGGTGGTCAGTGTGAAAAATACTCCTTAAATTGGTGATCATCAGGAAGAATGCCCCTTACATTGGTGGGCAATGAGAATGATGCTTATTTTATTGGTGGTCAATGGGAAGAAGGTCCCTTAAATTGATGGTCAGTGGGAAGAGTGTTCCTTACATTGATGGCCAGTGAGAAGCATGCTTATTTTAATGGTGGTCAAAGTGAAGAATGTCCCTTACATTGGTGGTCAGTGGGAAGAATGCTCTTTACAGTGGTGGCCAGTGAAAAGAATTCTAATTACATTGGTGGTCAGTAAGAAAAATTCCAATTACATTGGTGGCCAGTTGAAGTAATGTTCCTTGCAATGGTGGTCAGTGGGAAGAATGCTCCTTAAATTGGTGGTCAGTGGGAAGAATGCTGCTTACATTGGTGGTCAATGAGAATAATGCTTATTTAATTGGTGGTCAATGGGAAGAAGGTCCCTTAAATTGATGGTCAGTGGGAACAGTGTTCCTTACATTGATGGCCAATGAGAAGCATGCTTATGTTTATGGTGGTCAAAGGAAAGAATGTTCCTTACATTGGTGATCAATGGGAAGAATGCTCTTCACATTGGTGATCAGTGGGAAAAATGCTCCTTACATTGGTGATCAGTGGGAAGAATGTCCCTTACATTGGTGATCAGTGGGAAGAATGTCCCTTACATTGGTGATCAGTGGGAAAAATGCTCCTTACAGTGGTGGCCAGTGAAAAGAATTCTAATTACAGTGGTGATCAATGGGAAGAATGCTCCTTACAGTGGTGGCCAGTTGAAAGAATGTTCCTTACAATGGTAGTCAGTGGGAAGAATGCTCCTTACATTGGTGGTCAGTGGGAAGAATGCTCCTTACATTGGTGGCCAGTGAAAATAATTCTCCTTACATTGGTGGGAAGAATGTTCTCCTTACAGACTCTGCACTTGATCATTGGTGCCAGTGGTTTCGTACTGAAAAACCTACTTACCCTTTGCTGCTCACTCTATGGAGTGGTTTTGTTGCATCTCTCTGGAGATCAATCCACCAATGCTCACTACTCAAGGAATTCCTAGCAGCTCCAAGGATAACTTTAGGGCTCCACAGACCCTTGCTTGACAAATGCTGGCCTAATGTATATTAGCAAATCCATAGGATCAATATCTAAACACAGCCTTACCCTATAACACCAATTAAAATGTCCAATTAAAAAGCAATTAAAATTACATCAAGTGTATAAAAAAAGCAGAATCAACGATAATACAGAATTAGCTATTTACCATATCAAGGGACCTAGCTGGGCTGTATGGCTGTACATAAATCTGAAAAGTTGCTAAACAGAATTACAAAGCCTTTGTCAGATAAAACACAGATATGTATACTTCAGGGTTTTTCGCTCCTAACCTACAGTGTTGCCTTAAAGTGCTAGTGCTAGCCAAAAACTTTTTTTCGAGTTGTGCATAGATTGAGATGGATTAGAACTCCTGTCTGGTTTTACAACTATCTGGGGATTCATAAGGGAGATTTTCCCCACTTGTCTGAAGGAACTGCATACTCATTTTTAAGTGCCGACTGGAGTTCAGCTTCAACTCCCCCTCCTTAGTATACAGACTCACCATCTGTTCACTCACCTACTGCTCCGTTCAGATACTAGGAGCAAAGAAACTCCCCAGTACCTTCAGGTATGGAGGAGCATGTGACTGAATCTCCTCCCTCACAAGTGACAGCACTGTTGGTTGGGGATTGGTCTAAGCTCTGTCACATGGGGCATGGAGAGAGTCATCAGCTCTGTGTAAGCTCCAACAAGAGCTACTCCTAGTTTACTCAAGGCCAGGGGCGGACTGACAACTCATGGGGCCCCCGGGCAATAGGGGATCATGGGGCCCCTGTGTCCTTGCCCAAACTCAAAAAAGCCTATGAAAAAGGTACCAGGGGCATCTCATGGGGCCCCCTACTGACCCCGGGCCCTAGGGCAGTGCCCGAGTTTCCAAATGGTCAGTCCGCCCCTGCTCAAGGCTTTCTTTCCTCACTCCCAGTGGCTGAACAGAGAGGAGCAAGCGTACGTGACTGAATGGAAGAAGCAATACATCAAAGAGATTAAAGTAGAACTACATTGTTTTTTCTATCTGCCCTAACCCTCCTTTCTAAACACTTATCTGGCTTCATGTCACAGGAAAAACTGAAGGCAATGGAGCCATAGGGAGCAAGGACATGGCTTACTGGCGCTATGTGTACCTCTGGGATATTTACGGCACACCTGCTCTGACAGTGTCATATTTCAGGTACTGCAGATATCCATAGGCTGCAAACAAAAATTCAAGAAGGCTTTAAAGAAACCTCTATACCGCTCTCCCTAAATCCTCGCACAGACAATGGGCAGAGCCAAGCTCCAGCCGCTCCCAACAGCACTCAGTTCCTTCTCTCTACCAACTCTGACCTGTGTGTGTGTCCTACAGATCCAGTGGCTACCATCCTCTATCAATCGGATCCCATGTAGCAGAGACTGATGCAAGCAAGTAAGCCTGCAATCACAATGGCTCCTGGGTTCCACTGCCGGGGGGGCGGAATTGCCCCCCTGAAAAATGCCACCCAAAGCCAATGCCTTGTTTGCCTCGTGGTAAATACGCCCCTGGGTAACAACCAGATAAAGAAGCACTAGCAATCTCAGAAAATGTAGTCTCAATCTTGTGGCTACAGTATCATTCCTGCACTGGTGAAACAACACAGGCTGTTGGTGGATAGCATAGCTATTAAAACCCAAATCCTGGCTATTTTTAAATTGTTTCCTAAGGGACAAAATATGAGTTCAGGCTGCATTACTCACCTGCAATCCCGAGCAGTAATTTTTCCCACAAGACATCCTCATTTGAATAAAGAAATGCCCGTAGCGAAAAGGAAAAAAGAAAATTAGCGCAGGGCAGGCATGACTAGGCCTAGAGTGGGAAGGAGAATAGAAAGGGTTAATTATGTGCCAGGGGGTGTGGAAAAGTATAGCTGGGGGTGCTGGTTGGTAGATGGAGAGCGTTGTTGGGCTCTGCCGCACCTTAGGGTGGGGTGTCCCGGTGGGGGGGCATCAGTCGGAGCTGGACGTTGGTGAGTGAGCTTCCCTCCCGCCCTCCCTATTTTAGGGAGTATTGTGTTCCTCTCGGGGGAAAAGGGGGGTTATTTCGGTCTTGGGCGGTTGTTGGTCTTTGGAGGCGGTTCTTCTCTTGGAGGTACAGATAATGGTGTGGGACCCATCGGTGGTATGGGATGCCCGGGGACATTCCAGTTAACCAAGGTTTAACTGGAAGGTGGTGGTGCTGCACTGCGGACGGTATGGTTGTCTCCGAGCTGGTTGGTTGCGGCTGGAGGCCTTTGTGTAATATGGTTGTCCGTAGGTGCATTTCAGATCATTTTTGGGGGGTGCCTTCGAAGACCAACAACAACAACTCTGTATGTTTCTGTTATAAGGAATGGTTGGTGTGTTAAAATGTTTGTTAATAAAAGGCCATGTTGGCCATTTACTCCAAAATTGATGTCATGTTTTTCTTTAAGTATAGACAAAAGGGGGGGGGGATTTGGATGCCCTATCTCTGGTGCTCTAGTCATGCCCATTGTCATTCAACCCAGAAGACAGACTGTTAGTGCAAGGTTACAAATGGAGAAACAGAAAAAGGGCGCACCGACCTAGTGCATTATCGTTTAAAATAATTTAATTGAAGAAAAAAAATAGGTATCATACTCACAATGGACATAAGAACACAGGCATGTCAAACTGAACAAGATGTATGATCCAAACAACATCTGAGTCCATACGATGGAACCCTGGATGACCAACTGACTAACGCGTTTCGAGGACACAACCTCTGAAGAGGTTGTGTCCTCGAAACGCGTTAGACAGTTGGTTGTTTGGATCATACATCTTGTTCAGTTTGACATGCCTGTGTTATTATGTCCATTGTGAGTATGATACCTATTTTGTTTCTTCAATTAAATTATTTTAAACGATAATGCACTAGGTCGGTGCGCATTTTTTCTGTCTCTCCATTTGTATCCAGTGTATTTGGACCACCCCGGTCTGTTGAGGGCAGCAAGCAGTGCATATTCCAGAAAATTCCAGAACATTCCTATTGGGTCTACTGAGTCCTTTCCTAGCGCAGGAGTAAAGTTTTTGTTGTGTTAGTGCAAGGTGTCTGTCACGTACCTGATGGAGGAGCCTAATGTGAAGAGGAAAGTCTCTCTTACAGTTTCAACTCAGGGGCCCCTGGTAGGGTGATAGAAGGCACAGGAGCATGGAGAGGGATGGGTGCCTGTAGCTTGTCCAGTAGTAGCAGGCAACTGGTGCTTCCCTGGAAATAAGCCTGATGGTGGAGACAGCAGGCAGCAGCTGGGCACCAACAAGATGGCCAGCAGAAGAGGATGGACCACTGACAGGTAGCAGGTAGGCCTTGACCTTGAACTATGATGCAGCTGGCTGGCAGATGACAGGTTGCGGACACTAGACTGACTGGTGAAGACCAGGTAAGTAAAGAAACAGTCGGCGGGCACTTGGCTGGTAGGATAAGACAGGATGCAGAGTCAGGCACGCAGGTCAATACGAGACAGGTCAGGCATAAGCGGAGGGCAAATAAATAGTCAAGAGGCAGCCCAAGGTCAACAATGGTGGAACAGATTCCAATACCACCTCTATGCTGATGACACCCAGATCTATCTCTCCACTCCCCAGCTCCCCACCTCAATTTCCTCACAATCACAAATCTACTAAGCAACATATCAGCATGGATGTCACATCACTACCTTAAACTCAATCTTTCCAAAACTGAGCTTGTAATATTTCCTCCCCCTGATCCCCCATTCATAACTTTACCACTAAGATCAACAGCGCAACCATTGGTCCTTCCCCTCATGCCAGGGTACTAGGCGTAATCCTAGACTCTGACCTCTCCTTTGGGCCCCACATCCACTGGCTAAATCCTGCCGCCTCAACCTCCGGAACATTTCCAAAATCCGCCCCTTCCTGACCAATGACACCACAAAACAACTTATCCATGCCTTGGTTATATCCCGCCTTGATTACTGCAACTCCTTCCTCACTGGTCTACCGGTACACAGGTTATCCCCCCTTCAGTCTATTATGAATGCTGCTGCTAGACTCATACACCTTACCAACCAATCAGTGACTGCTGCTAGACTCATACACCTTACCAACCGATCAGCGACTGCTGCCCCTCTCTGCCAATCCCTTCACTGGCTTCCACTAACCCAACCTATAAAATTCAAAATACTAACCACAGCTTACAAAGCCATCCACAACACTGCCCCTAGCTACGTCGCCAACCTCATCCACAGATACCGCCCAAATCGTCCACTCCACTCCTCCCAAGATATCTTCCTCTCTAGCTCCCTCATCACCTCCTCCCACGCTCGCCTCCAGGACTTCTCCAGAGCCTCTCCCATCCTCTGGAACTCCCTACCACAGCATGTCCGGTCAGCCCCCACCCTGTCTGCCTTTAGGCGTTTTTTGAAAACTCACTTCTTCAGGGAAGCCTCCACCACCTCCACCTAAGAACTGCACTTGAATCATCTCCGCCAGATCATCCCCCGCAGCTATCACCTTTTGTATCACCTCCCCCTTCCTTTAGATTGTAAGCTCCACGAGCCGGGCCCTCCTATTCCTTCTGTACTGAAATGTATTGTAATTGTACTGTCTCCCTTATATTGTAAAGCGCTGCGCAAACTGTTGGCGCTATATAACTCCTGTATAATAATAATAATAATAATAACAGATGAGGTAGAGCAGGAGTCAGAGGTGAATTCCAGAGAAAAGCCAGAGTTAGGGTAGGTAGCATTCAAGCAGGGGTAGACTGACAACTCATGGGGCCCCCGGGCAATAGGGGATCATGGGGCCCCTGTGTCCTTACCCAAACTCAAAAAAGCCTATGAAAAAGGTACCAGGGGCATCTCATGGGGCCCCCTACTGACCCCGGGCCCTCGGGCAGTGCCCGAGTTTCCAAATGGTCAGTCCGCCCCTGCATTCAAGTATAGTCAGAGGCAAGCCAGGTGAGCAACAAAGAGTAAAGTACAGGAACGGGTAGCAGGTTACATGGATATGCTATAGATCAGAATGCAACGAGCTAGTGCAGCAGTCCAGTTTATATGATCCGTTTGGTATCAGTGCGAATGACAGTGTCAGGGATGTGGGTGTGACCAGAAGTGTGTGGACTGACGCAGGGAAACGCAAGCTTCAGATATGGTATAAATAAGACGCTTTATTAAAGACTAACAGTACAAACATAAACGCAGTGCACCAAACCCCAAGGTAACACAAATACATACAACAAGGTGAAACAAACCCAAACCTAAACTGATACAGATACCCAGGTACATACACATGTAGAGTACAACGTAGTCAGGCAGGCCGGGTCGATAACTATCGGGCAGGTAGGTACAGGAGGAGCAGGCGGAGAGAATGGTCAGGGTCACAAGCCAGGGATCAAAACAGGAGAAGTCAGCAGAGGTCAGGATCAGGCAGGGTCGGCAACAAGTCAGGCAGAAACAGGAACAGGAACAGGAATGCAGGTTACAAGATACAGGGGCCCATGGAAAAACACACACCAAGGCACAGACTGCAGGTCTGGCCATCCCTTAAATACACCTGCAATCAGCCCCAGGTTATGGCTAATTGCCGAAGTGAACCTCTGGTTGTTGAGAGCACCCGCTGGCCAGCCCTGGTACTGCAGCCCACAAGGCAGGTGAGTCCCACCACTATTGGCAAGTCCATTCCTGACAGACAGATACGTGCGTGCCTGGTCATGTGTGCATGCCTGTGCAAACCTGTATGGCTAACCGCTGGTCTGCTCTTGCCCATCTGTATGCCCCCAAGGTACCATCTTCAGCATGGGCAAGCCTTCCCTGAAACTGTCATCGGCTCTTGCAGTTTCCTCTTTTGACTACAAGATGTTCTTGGTCTTTTGAGATAAATGATGCCCACTGCGAGTGGAGTGTATCATGGACCTGCCCCTGAGGGGATGATACCACAGCAACCAGCACTCACCATGTAATGGTATATAACAGTGATGAAGATGTTATCTCCAAGAACTGTCCACCACTGGCTAAATACCAGACCCCGTGATCTCATGTGATGGAGCTGAAGACTTCAAAATAGGTAAGTAAAAAAAAAATAGTTTAGGCTATTTTTTTGGTTGGGGGTGGAAGAGGTAAGCGAGTTAGGCATTAAGAAAAGTTTATTTTTTGACTTTCAATTTGAAATTCCATTTATGAATCACTTGTAAACTCAATTTGTCTTTATTTATTTACTAGGTAGACTAGATTGGTTTGGCCTCTAAGTAACCTTGCAGAAATGTTGTGGTCAACCATTTCACATTTATTCATTTGACTTCGAGAAACCTTTAGAAAGACGCCAATGCACCTCAAAACGTCAGCTTCTGCTTTTCTCCATCTCCGTAATACCGAGGAAGATTCATCATCCATCCAGCGTTTATCAGATTCCTTCCGTGTAATCTGAATCGGCTCCACTTTTTTTTTACGGTGTCACAAATTAAGTAGTTTGTAGCTTCTAGGTATTTTTTAAAATGTATTGTCAGTTTAACGGCGAATAATATTTTTTCTCAATCTGGGATTATTAAACGAGGCGATAAAAATATTCCAAGGGAGGAAATTCATACCGCGAGGAGGAAATAATATATTGGAAATAAAAATTAGTTATTCCGTTGTAGAACATCATAAATGGGAAAAAAAAACATTGATAAATATGACCGTCATCGAATCGAGGTCTCGGAAATACCGAATGGCCGTAAAATTTTCAGAGGAAAAAAAAAGTACTTACGGCGGTAAATTGTATCTAAAATTGTCATGTGCATTTTAATTAAACTATAAACATATTTATACACGCAGAGCAAACGGTGTTACTTTTTAAAATAAAAATATATAGAAGGGGCAAAGTCTGATAAAGTAACATTGGCGTCTCAAATATAAATATATATATATATTTTTTTTTATCATTTTTTTTAATTAAATAAATAACATATATAAATAAAAAATATAACTAAAGGCAAAACTTTTTTTTTTTAATTTTGGATTGAGTGACAAAGATTATAATCCTTGACAGTTTTTATTGCAGTCTGTGCCCCCATTAGGGAGATTCACCTTCTATTTGTCCTGTTTATTGCTATCGCTGAAAGTGAAAGAAAATCCCACATTTTTGGGTTGTCACCAGAACAGGAATAAAGGGGAAATCTTCCAATGGGGACACTAGTTCTGCTGATTTTGCTTTCTTTTCATCTAGCTTGACTGTATTTTAATCATTTCTCTTTGAGATTGATAAAGTATTCTGAATCTGGTGATAACCAGGGATTCTCTCGCTTTAGAGGGATTTCCTCTCACTTCCAGTTTTGGCTATAGGACAGGAAGTCAAGAGAAATCTCCCCAATGGGACACCAATGGAGAAACAAAAAATTGAGAGGACGCATTTAATTCTACTTTGACTTTTTAAAATAATACTCCCACTTCCCACTTGTTTCCATTGCAAAAAGTTTATTTAATATAAAGTTGTGGGCGGGGCTTAAAGTGACCCTGTAGGGACAGGGTCACTTGTAAACAACACAACTTCTGTACAAAAATAGGCAAAATACTCACCTTTACAGTGGCCTGTGTGTTAGAACGCCGCATCCTTTCTGTTTTCCTGGCCGAAAGTATTCCACGCCTCCATGTTCCTTTGTCCTTTCCCATACAGCATCTTATGAAGCCACCCTTGTATACAAGAACTAGAGTTGTGTCTTCCTATACTGTGTACATCAATAGAAACATACAGCCCCATAGCCTAGGATGGCAAGGCACTTCCCAGCTCCTCCCTCCTCCTTCAAGCTAATAGACTGGATGTAGACTGCATTGTCCACTGTTAAAGTGAAACTAAAGGTTTAAAAAAGCTCAGGTCTGCAAAAAAAAGTTGCATTCTAGCAGGCCCGGACTGGCCATAGGGCACATCAGGAATATGCTGCTGGGTCGCATGTCCTTGCGGCTCAAAGAAGCTGCAGCAGCTGGGCTGCTCCTTGAGCCCGCGTCACTCATCCGGCTTCTCCGCAGCCGGCTGCCCATTCAGTCAAGGCATCAAGTTGGGGGGGGGGGGTGAACACTACAGGTCAACTGACCCATGACTGTGAAAGAGGAGAAGCTGAAGGAGACCCGATCACCTGATGTCGGGGATAGGTGTCAATGCTTCCGCCTGCCTCAGACACCACGAGCCAGGGGCAGTAAGTGAGTGCCAGACTGCTCTTAGTAAAAAAGACAATTTATGAGTTTAACTTTTTGGTGTGCTGATATAGAGCTGATATTGTGCTGATATTATGTCTGATGCTGGCATGTGGCCTTCACTTTACCTTCTGTTATCCTCTGTTTAGTATGTGCAGTAACCTCTAGCAACCAGTTAGCGGTACTGATGTACAGTAACCGCTAGCATCCAATCAGTTAGCAGTACTGATGTGAAGTAATCTCTAGCAACCAATCAGTGAACAGTAATGATGTGCAGTAACCTCTAGCAACCAATCAGTTAGCAGTACTGATGTGCAGTAACCTCTAGCAACCAATCAGTAAGTGGTAAGGATGTGCAGTAACCCCTAGGAACCAATCAGTGAGCTGTAATTATGTGCAGTAACCTCTAACAACCAATCAATGAGTGGTAATGCTGTGCAGTAACCTCTAGCAACCAATCAGTGAGTGGTACTGATGTGCAGTAACCTCTAGAAACCAATCCACAAGCAGAAATGATGTGCTGTGACCTCTAGCAACCAATCAGTGAGCGGTCATGATAATGCAAATAAAAGGGCTGCTCAATCTAAAATTCCCAGGCCTTTTTTTTTGTCCCAGTCCAGGCCTGTATTCAAGTATATACTCTTAACTCAAAAATAAACTTCTATTGATCTCAGCTCCTTCAAATCCCCTTCCCTTTTTTTTTTTTGGCCGTGATGCGACTTCCTGTTGGAGTGTGGCTACATTAAATCTTTTCTGGTTGTATTCACTATGGATCCCATCATGAGCTTAATGCAGCACGTTCTACCATTTTTTCCTTCACGCGAAACCTGGAACTGACTGCGCTGGTGTACCGGGTCCATTTGAATACATGGAAAACACTTTACATGCATTTCTGATGATGAAAAAAAAGCACTGGACAGCATCTGGACATGGAATAGTTAAAAAAAACTCTTCTAAAGGCAAATGCTTATAAATGCAGTTAACCGCGTTTACAAGCATTTACACGCATTTACAAGCGTTTGGCGTTTGAAACGCCGGTAAAATCTGCTCCTGAATGCAAGTTTGGTGCATTCAAAAAAAACAACTGTAAACTCAACTGCCTGTAAACAACTGTAAACAAAGATGTGTACATGGACACATAGGGAAACATTAGGGAGAGTTCAGGGGCTGCTGAAAAAACCGCTGAACAGCTCCTGAACGTGACTTTAGCAGCTGCAGTGTACAGGAGCCAGGGGCGGACTGACCATTTGGAAACTCGGGCACTGCCCGAAGGCCCAGGGTCAGGCCCATGAGATGCCTCTGGTACCTTTTTCATAGGCTTTTTTGAGTTTGGGCAAGGACACAGGTGCCCCATGATCCCCTATTGCCCGGGGGCCCCATGAGTTGTCAGTCCACCCCTGACAAGAGCCCTAATAGATTTCCCTAATTTTCTATGCTGGTGACAATGGCCACCAGGACAAAGAGTGATGGCGAATCTCCCTAGTGTAGACAAATGCAGCAGTAAAAATCTAACAGAGAGTTCCTACGCTTTCATTCTCCATCCAAAACTAAAAAAAAAAATGATTTGGGTAGAGATACACTTTAAGAAGAGTTTTGTTGTGAGTGCGACATACCAACTTGTTAGCAGCAGAAGGGCAAACAAGGAAGTCTTCAAACTGATCTCTAAGAAGGAACATTGCTTTATCACGAAGTCTAATACCTGAGACTGTGTTTGTGCTCCAATCTTTTCATCATGTGAAGCTTTGATAAGGCGTTGCATAAAAGAAGCCGAGTTTGTTATCCCAGGTTCAGGATTACTCAGTCTTCAGTAATGATCAACAGCCACAAACAAGGGCAAACGCTGAAGTGATTCCACACAACCCTGAGAAAAGCAGAAGGGTACCAGAACATTTACGTACGCCCAACCACTAACACCTCATATACATTTTAAGATGTTAATATCATTTCGAAAGTTGTTCAGGTTATTTTTTTATTCTTGATTGCCAAATGCCCAAAATGAAGACTTCTTGTGTTCTGAGCCTTTATCCATTGAAACATACTGCCCTGAATGTTGGTATCACTTGGTGCACCAAGCAGCCCCGTCCAGCCACGGCAGCTGCCAGCCTCTCATAGAGTTTAAAATGCTGCCGACGGTGAGGCTGGATGGTGCACCTAAACGTTTGGATCTCATGAATAAGGATTAAATACCCAGTGTTCATGATACCTTAGGTAGAAATTTGGGTTTACGGTGGCACAGATATTGCCTTAAGGAGAGGCCAGTGTGCCTTGAAAACTTGCACTATAATCTATTTAGCGAACCAATAAATGGTGTCACCCTAAACCCAAACTCTCACTTTTGTTAAAGACAATGCAGTACAAAACTCCATTTCTATTTCTGTTCCAGCATGACTGTACTCCTGCGTACAAAGCCAGCTCTGTAAAGACATGGGTTAATGATTTTGGTGTGGAGGAACTCAAATGACCCTGAGTTCAACCCTACAGCATGCCTTTGGGATGAATTGGAACAGCAACTGTGAGCCAATTCAAATGAACTTAAGTGGCCTGCAGGGAGCCCTGACTTTAACTGTACAGAACATCTTTGGGTTAAATTGGAATACCAACCGTAAGCCAGGTCTAGCGAGCTCAAGTAGCCTGCGCAGAGCCTTGACCTCAACCCTACTGAACACCTTTGGGTTAAATTGGAACACCAATTGTAAGTCAGGTGAATCGAACTCAAGTGACCTGTATGAAGCCCTAGCTTAACCCCACTGAACACCTTTGGGATGAATTGCAACACCAGTTGTGAGCTAGGTCAATTGAACTCAAGTGGCCTGCACTAGGCCCTGACCTCAACCCTACTGAACACCTTTAGGATGACTTGGAACACCAATTGTGATCTGGGGCAAGTGAATTCAAGTGGCCTGCACAGAGCCCTGACCTCAACTCTACTGAACACCTTTGGGATGAATTGGAACACCAACTGCAATCCAGGCGATGTGAGCTCAAGTGACCTTCATGCAGCCCTACCTTAACCCTACTGAACAACTTTGGGATTAATTTGAGCACCAATTGTGAGCTAGATCAATTGAACTCAAGTGGGCTCCATCAGGCCCTGACCTCAACTCTACTAAACACCTTTTGGTTGAATTGAAACACCAATATTGCGCCAGGTCTTCTCATCCATCATTAGTGATGGAATTCACAAATGTTCACATTTCCACACTCCAAAATCTTGTGCACTGGCATCCCAAAAGAGTGGAAACTGTTATAGCCGCAAAATGGTTCCCATGTAAAAATACACAAATAGTAAAAATGTAATAGGTACAAAATTTGACTATAAAAATCAGTAAATACATTTTTGGGGCAACAAAAACCTCCTTCATCAGGGCTTGATGCAAGAGAAATTAAACTTGAAAGGAGTCAAACTTTAAATTCAGATTTTAGACACCAGCCCCATCATAAGTGTGCTCCTGAGCACAAAGCTAGCTACATAAAGGCATGGGATGATAAGTTTGATGTGGATGTAGCCTACATGGAGCACTTACCTCAACCCTATTCAGGGGCGGACTGACAACTCATGGGGCCCCCTGCAATAGGGGATCATGGGGCCCCTGTGTCCTTGCCCAAACTCAAAAAAGCCTATGAAAAAGGTACCAGGGGCATCTTATGGGGCCCCCTACTGACCCCGGGGCCTCGAGCAGTGTCCGAGTTTCCAAATGATCAGCCTGCCCCTGACCCTACTGAACACCTTTAGGATGAACTGGAACACCAGGTGTGAGTCAGGTCTATTGAAGTCAAGTGGCTTGCATGAAGCCCTGACTTCAACCCTACTGAACACCTTTGGGATGAGATGGTAGACCAAATGTGAGCCAGGTCAAGGAGACTCAAGCGGTCTGCACTAAAGCATTGATCTCAACCCTACCAAACACCTTTGGGATGAGTTGGAAGACCGAGTATGAGCCAGGTCAAGGGAGTTCAAGTGGTCTGCACTAACACCTTGAATTCAACCCTACTGAACACCTTTGGGATAAATTAGAACACCAGTTGTGATTCAGCTCCATTGAATTCATTTGGCCTGTATCAAGCCCTGACCTCAACCCTACTGAACACTTTATGGGATGAACTGGAATGCCGATTGTGAAACAGGTCCTCCCATCCAACATCAGTACCTGACTTATTTTGGCTGAATGGACACAAATTCCCATAGACACACTCCAACATCTTGTGGATCACCTTCCCAGAAGAGCAGAGGCCATTATAACTGCAAAAGGGTTTTCGATGCAAACATACACAAATGGGAGCCAAACCATGATATAAAAAAAATTTAGTAGGTTCACAATAAAATCTTAAATAACAGGCAATGCATTTTGGAGCAACAAAAACCTCCTTCATAAGAGCTCGAAGCAAGGGAATGGAGACTTGAAAGAATTCAACCTTCAAATTAAAAATCAGGATTTTGGAATGGAATGTCCCACAAAAGAGGCGAAGGTCAGTTGCCCACAAACTTTAGAATATCTATGGTAACCCATTAAAAACTCACAAAGCTGTTTTCTAATGTCTGAAGGTAGCCAGTGTTATTTGGTCCGTTGGTCATCTGATTCTTCACGATTAGCTTGAAATGTGTTTGAAATATATGATAGATTTTCAGAAGGTCTTTGTGCTCAGATGACGGACAGCTCTAATGTTGCGTCCCCTCCAGTGCGGGTTATAATCGCTGGACCTTCATAAATAACTGTAGCACGGCATGACCTTTCACATTCCTTACAAATCAACAATCCTCACCGACTGCTAATCAAGAAGCTTTTCAGACAGCGAACAAAGAGAAAAAAAAAATCAAGGTAAGACACTTCAGTTGGCCTACTAGGTCCAATACTATAATTATTTCTGATTTCCAGCCTTTTATAAGAAATTGGAAAATCTTGTGCTGACAATGGACTTTTACTATCACATCTGGTACTGAATCATGTTCTGCAGTGCTTTAAAGTAGATCTAAAACCATACCAGGGGCATTTGGAAACTCAGGCACTGCCTGTCAAGGTCCTACCTTTTCCCAGAGGTTATGTTACTCCATGTGCTGGCATCCATCTTGGATTTCTGCTGAGCATGGTGGGAATCCTTTATGCCTTCAGGTCTCTGAAGTCCATCCCCCAGAGGGGTGTGGCTGATGACATATAAGCCTGTGGTCCGCACATGCTCTTTGCACTTGTGTCTTGGTGTCGCTATTACTCTTACACTATTACTGACTCTCGTGACTCTCCTGGAATCTGACTCGGCTTGTGACTCGACTATTCTTTGTGTTCTCCTTTGATCTGACCCTCTGTTGCTGAACCCGGCTCGTGACCTGTGATTCTCGTCTGCTGTCCTATACCGTTTTGTCCCGTTGTTGTTGACCCGGCCTGCCTGACTACACTATTGTCTTTTCCACCAGCTACACGCCATTGGCGGCGGCCATTACCGCAACTGAGGTGTCTCGGGGGCCGCGACCTGGTTCCTGGCTGCGTCAAGTCCATCCCCACCATCAGGGGCCCTGGTGAAGGGCAGCCTGGGACTTAGACTCCGCGCCCTGAGGGACTTCGGTCTGTGGGTGGTGGTTGTCGTCAGCCAGTGCGTTACATTGTTTAAGCCTGCCTGTCCGTTCCTCAGCTCCTGCCCTGACACTGCCCAAGGGCCCGGGGTCAGTAGGGGGCCCCATGAGATGCCCCTGGTACCTTTTTCATAGGCGTTTTTGAGTTTGGGCAAGGACACAGGGGCCCCATGATTCCCTAATGCCCGGGGGCCCCATGAGTTGTCAGTCTGCCCCTGACCCTTACCTAAAGTTTACTAAGTCACTATATAATAAACAATCGCTGTTTTATACATTTTTTTGTCATAAAAAAAGCAGCTTAACTGTTGTTATCTGTCTTTATTCCAGTGCTGCTGATCTCCTCCAGCCGATTTCAGAGACTTCCTGTCTACATGCCCCCATTCCAGTGTTAGATGCACATCATTGCTATAGACTGGCTTCCTGATGGTGACAA
Source organism: Staurois parvus (assembly GCF_062004578.1). Taxonomy (NCBI): domain Eukaryota; kingdom Metazoa; phylum Chordata; class Amphibia; order Anura; family Ranidae; genus Staurois; species Staurois parvus. The sequence continues at coordinate 3,779,623 of NW_028318840.1, forward strand.
CAGTGGACCATGCCTGACAAAATGACCCTGAACAAGGACTTTCATGGCAGGATCTCTATGAGATTTTCTAAATGAAACCTGCAGATTTAAATAAATTGAAGGCAGTTGAAATGATGTTAACATGCTAAAGCTTCCTGCCAGGATGAAAGTAAACCCAGGACTTCAGTACTGCAAAATAAACAGATCACCACACTATCAAAAGTATATTTCTGATCCCAGAAGATTCCAGCAGACCTTAGCCTCATCCACAGACTCAATATGTAGCAATCTAAAACAATGAGGGTTGCAGCTCCAAATAAATATTTATATGTTGATATACAGGTATGTCTATTGGAAATGTACATCTTTATTTGATGCTGCAATTGCTCGACGCCCCAT